>NC_052311.1:7550545-7728045 GCF_016432855.1 Salvelinus namaycush | reverse complement strand
GGTTTGCCTTTTCTATGCATGATTAAGGTTATCATTTTTTTCTTTTAGTGGTAGAATTAAGTATATTGTATTTCTTGTTGGAATTGCCCTGGTTTTGGCGAGGATGGCGACCCACATGGGGACGCCGTCCCTGTCACTTCGGCACGGCTTTAGGTGTGTTACTGAAACTACTATCACTGTGGAGGAGTTGCTGGTCGCAGTAGGAGAGAAGGTAAGCTATGAGAATGTTGCTTATCCCTCTTATCCCTGAAACAAAAATAGAACTGTTTGGTCATAATGACCATCGTTGTGTTTGGAGGAAAAAAGGGTAGGCTTGCAAGCCAAAGAACACCATCCCAACCGTGAAGCACGGGGGTGGCAGCATCATGTTGTGGGGGTGCTTTGCTGCAGGAGGAACTGGTGCACTTCACAAAATAGATGGCTTCATGAGGGAGGAAAATGATGGATGAAAAAAGTGCTGGTGTTTTTTCTTAAAGAAGAGCGTCTTGTTGATCGGATGGTTGAGCATGGCGTACTTCTTAAAGGATTGTTTATTCAAGTTACGCCGCTTTTTTCTCCGTCAACAAGGGTAACGATTTCGAATGTACCACCGTTTATTCCCAATGAGCTATTGGAGCGCGAGCTATTGCGGTTTGGGAAGTTTGCTTTTTCAATTAAGATTGTCCCATTGGGTTCCAAACACCCGGGTCTGAAACAGGTTATGTCGTTTCGGCGACAGGTATTTATGTTTTTGGACTCACCGGAGCAGATTTTGGAGGTATCATGTACAGATGAAGTTGGAAGTTGGAAGTTTACATACACTTAGGTTGGAGTCATTAAAACTCGTTTTTCAACCACTCCACAAATTGCTTGTTAACAAACTATAGTTTTGGCAAGTCGGTTAGGACATCTACTTTGTACATGACACAAGTAATTTTTCCAACAATTGTTTACAGACAGATTATTTCACTTATAATTCACTGTATCACAATTCCAGTGCGTCAGAAGTTTACATACATTAAGTTAACTGTGCCTTTAAACAGCTTGGAAAATTCCAGAAAATTATGTCATGGCTTTAGAAGCTTCTGATAGGCTAACTGACATAATTTGAGTCAATTGGAGGTGTACCTGTGGATGTATTTCAAGGCCTAACTTCAAATGCAGTGCCTCTTTGCTTGACATCATGGGAAAATCAAAGAAATCAGCCAAGACCTCAGAAAAACAATTGTAGACCTCCACAAGGTTCATCCTTTCCAAACACCTGAAGGTACCACGTTCATCTGTACAAACAATAGTACGCAAGTATAAACACCATGGGACCACGCAGCCGTCATAGCGCTCAGGAACGAGATGCGTTCTGTCTCCTAGAGATGAACGTACTTTGGTGCGAATAGTGCAAATCAATCCCAGAACAACAGCAAAGGACCTTGTGAAGATGCTGGAGGAAACAGGTACAAAAGTATCTATAGCCACAGTAGAACGAGCCCTATATCGACATTACCTGAAAGGCCGCTCAGCAAGGAAGAAGCCACTGCTACAAATTCGCCATAAAAAAGCCAGACTACGGTTTGCAACTGCACATGGGGACAAAGATCGTACTTTTTGGAGAAATGTCCTCTGGTCTGATGAAACAAAAATAGAACTGTTTGGTCATATTGACCATCGTTGTGTTTGGAGGAAAAAAGGGTAGGCTTGCAAGCCAAAGAACACCCTCCCAAACGTGAAGCACGGGGGTGGCAGCATCATGTTGTGGGGGTGCTTTGCTGCAGGAGGGACTGGTGCACTTCACAAAATAGATGGCTTCATGAGGGAGGAAAATGATGTGGATATATTGAAGCAGCATCTGAAGACAACAGTCAGGAAGTTAAAGCTTGGTCGCAAATGGGTCTTCCAAATGGACAATGACCCCAAGCATACTTCCAAAGTTGTGACAAAATGGCTTAAGGACAACAAAGTCAATGTATTGGAGTGGCCATCACAAAGCCCTGACCTCAATTCTATGGAAAATTTGTTGGCAGAACTGAAAAATCGTGTGCGAGCAAGGAGGCCTACAAACCTGACTCAGTTACACCAGCTCTGTCAGGAGGAATGGGCCAAAATTCACCAAACGTATTATGGGAAGCTTGTGGAAGGCTACCCAAAACGTTTGACCCAAGTTAAACAATTTAAAGGCAATGCTACCAAATACTAATTGAGTGTATGTAAACTTCTGACCCACTGGGGATGTGATGAAAGAAATAAAAGCAGAAATAAATCATTCTCTCTACTATCATTCTGACATTTCACATTCTTAAAATAAAGTGGTGATCCTAACTGACCTAAGACTAGGATTAAATGTCAGGAATTGTGAAAAACTGAGTTTAAATGTATTTGGCTAAGGTCTATGTAAACTTCCAACTTCAACTGTATATGGCTTATGCTAGTACGGGTTGGCAAAACGGTTTTGAGTTTTGAGTGTGGGGATGTTGGCCATAAGCGACATGCTTGCCCGAAAAGGGAGAAGGCGGAGGGAGGGACTCAGGTGGTCCTCGTAACGCCTGGGCCCTCTGATGTAGAGAGAGGTGGGCCGACAGTGGTAGAGCAGCCAACTAGCACCTGTTGTGTACGAACAAGTTGTCCATTTTGAAGGTACTGAGTTGCAGCTTGTACCAGAGGGGAACAAAACATATGTTATGCAGAAAAATATTGTTGTAGGAGGTAAGGACGGATCTGATGAGCCATTTCCCCAGACTGGTGAGGAGATGCCCAGTACGAGTGATGGGGTACAGGAGGGGGTTCAGGTGGAGCTAGTCTCTCAGGTAGTGGAGATGTCCACTACGAGAAATGGGGTACAGGAGGGGGTTCAGGTGGGGCTACTCTCCCAGGTAGTGAAGGAGATGCCCAGTATGAGTGATGGGGTGCAAGTGGGGACTGTTGAGACGGATGTGGCTGAGGGGAGGCAGGGGTCTGTGGCATCAGTTGAGGAGGATTAGGAGAAGTGGATGACAGAAGCAAAATGACCAATTTTTACCTTTTACCAAAATTTTGCGTCACAAAGAATTTGAAGATGGATGTAAGGCAACTTGTAAGGGCCCCTATAATAGAAAATGGAGCAAGATAATGGTCGGCTTTGGGCCACAGGATGATGACTTTATGGCTGAACTGATCTACAATTATGGAGTGGGAGGTTATTGCTTCTACCTAGTGAACAAAGAACAGCCTCCCAATGATCCAGTACAGAAGGTGTGTCTGGCTGGGTCTGACCTGCAGAAATCAATACACTGCTGCTCCTCCCTTCTGGGGATGAAGGTGAAAGAGAGCAATGAGGAGAAGAAGACTGTGCTGAGGGGATTCACAGACACTCAGTGTAAACTACAGCTTCACAACATTGTTGGGACAGTAGATCATGGGACAGCCGGAGGGGCGGATAGCATTCTCCTGTTCACGTGAGCAGTTGGCATATCTTGAAACCTTGATGACAAAAGGAAGCCATACAATCTTTACTGTCTTAGTCAGGCTTGGTTAGCTTGGACACCCCTGGGAAGGCTTGGTTAGCCTGGACACCCCTGTGAAGGCTTGGTTAGGCTGGACACCCCTGGGAAGGCTTGGTTAGCTTGGACACCCCGGGAAGGCTTGGTTAGCCTGGACACCCCTGGGAAGGCTTGGTTAGCCTGTACATCCCTGGGAAGGCTTGTTTAGCCTGGACACCCCTGGGAAGACTTGGTTAGTCTGGACACCCCTGGGAAGGCTTGGTTAGCATGGACGCCCCTGGGGAAGGCTTGTTTAGCCTGGACACCCCTGGGAAGGTTTGGTTATCCTGGACACCCCTGGGAAGGCTTGGTTAGCTTGGACACCCCTGGGAAGGCTTGGTTAGCCTGGACACCCCTGGGAAGGCTTGGTTAGTCTGGACACCCCTGGGAAGGCTTGGTTCGTCTGGATACCCCTGGGAAGGCGTGGTTAGCTTGGACACCCCTGGGAAGGCTTGGTTAGCCTGGACACCCCTGGGAAGACTTGTTTAGTCTGGGCACCCCTGGGAAGGCTTGGTTAGCCTGGACACCTCTGGGAAGGCTTGGTTAGCCTGGACACCCCTGGGAAGGCTTGGTTAGCCTGGACACCCCTGAGAAGGCTTGGTTAGCCTGGACACCCCTGGGAAGGCTTGGTTAGCCTGGACACCCCTGGGAAGGCTTGGTTAGCCTGGACACCCCTGGGAAGGCTTGGTTAGCCTGGACACCCCTGGGAAGGCTTGGTTAGCCTGGACACCCCTGGGAAGGCTTGGTTAGTCTGGACACCCCTGGGAAGGCTTGGTTAGCATGGACGCCCCTGGGGAAGGCTTGTTTAGCCTGGTGTCTCCTGACCCCTCCTGTCTCAGCCTCCAGTATTTATGCTGCAGTAGTTTATGTGTCGGGGGGCTAGGGTCAGTCTGTTATATCTGGACTATTTCTCCTGTCTTATCCGGTGTCCTGTGTGAATTTAAGTATGCTTTCTCTAATTCTTTCTTTCTTTCTTTCTTTCTTTCTTTCTTTCTTTCTTTCTTTCTTTCTTTCTTTCTTTCTTTCTTTCTTTCTTTCTTTCACTCTCTCTCTCTCGGAAGACCTGAGCCCTAGGACCATGCCTCAGGACTACCTGACATGATGACTCCTTGCTGTCCCCAGTCCACCTGGCAGTGCTGCTGCTCCAGTTTTAACTGTTCTGCCTGCGGTTATGGAACCCTGACCTGTTCACAGGACGTGCTACCTGTCCCAGACCTGCTGTTTTCAACTCTCTAGAGACAGCAGGAGCGGTAGAGATACTCTCAATGATCGGCTATGAAAAGCCAACTGACACTCACTCCTGAGGTGCTGACTTGTTGCACCCTCGACAACTACTGTGATTATTATTATTTGACCATGCTGGTCATTTATGAACATTTTATAATCTTGGCCATGTTCTGTTATAATCTCCACCCGGCACAGCCAGAAGAGGACTGGCCACCCCTCATAGCCTGGTTCTTCTCTAGGTTTCTTCCTAGGTTTTGGCCTTTCTAGGGAGTTTTTCCTAGCCACCGTGCTTCTACACCTGCATTGCTTGCTGTTTGGGGTTTTAGGCTGGGTTTCTATACAGCACTTTGATATATCAGCTGATGTAAAAAAGGCTATATAAATACATTTGATTTGATTTGACACCCCTGGGAAGGCTACAGTAGAAGTGGTCATTTGGGCAGATTCAGATGCCCATGAGATCTGCTATGTTGTTTGAGTGTTCATTGTGTTGTGGGTTCGCAGACACAATAAAGGTTCTTTAAAACAAACTCTCTCTCTCTGTTTCTGTCTCCCTTTCTCTCTCTCTCTCTCTGTTTCTGTCTCCCTTTCTCTCTCTCTCTCTCTGTGTTTCTGTCTCTCTTTCTTTCTCTCTCTTTTTCTCTCTTTCTCTCTCTCTCTCTCTCATTCTGTCTCTCTCTCTCTCTCTCTACTCCCCTTTCTCTTCCCTCTAACAGAAGAGAGGAAGATAATAGCGTGTATTCATACCAGCTTCTTGTCTAACTGACTCATAATGAGCTAACATCTTACAACACACACAACTGAGCGAGAAAGAGAGAGAGAAAGAGAAGAGAGAGAGAATATAGAGAGTGAAAGAGAGAGTAACCTTCTTTTGACAGGTATTTGACGTGATCATAAATAGCCTATACCCTTCCTTTATTGACACACAACATAGTGATTTGGTTGATTGCTTCAGTTTCTTGGTGGCTAGCTTGGAAACAACACTGATTTTGATTGAATGGATACAGCACATTCCAACTGCCGTCTGACGCCTCCACTTGTTTCTCATCTCCATGACGACCATTGCTTCATTCTCTCCTCTCTTCTTTATTCCTGTCTTTTTCTCCTCATGCTAATTAAGGATTACATCAACCAGCGCTCTGTTATTTACTGACCCCCACACTCCTAGAAAAAAAGAGTTCCAAATGGGTTATTCGGCTGACCCCATAGCATAAGCCTTTCTGGTTCCAGTTGGAACCATTTTTAGTTCCAGGTATAACTCTTTTGGGTTCCATGTAGAACCCCCTGTTGAAAGGGTACTACATGGAACCCATAAAGGTTTTTACCTGGAACCAAAACGGGTTCTTCAAAGGGTTCTGCTATGGGGACAGCCGAAGAACCCTTTTAGGTTCTAGATAGCACCTTTGTTTCAAGAGTGTACCTGCTGCACACTGGAGATTTGAGAGGATTACATAGGTGTAGCCTCTTTCCCATCTCTGCCTCTCTCTCATCTCTCTCAAGCTCTCTCTATCTCTCTCTGTCTCTATCTCTCTCTACACACAACAGTAAAATACTCTAAAGTCATAACAGAGATAAACACTACAGTACTGTACTCCACAGTCATAACAGAGATAAACACTACAGTACTGTACTCCACAGTCATAACAGAGATAAACACTACAGTACTGTACTCCAGTCATAACAGAGATAAACACTACAGTACTGTACTCCACAGTCATAACAGAGATAAACACTATAGTACTGTACTCCACAGTATCAGAGATAAACACTACAGTACTGTACTCCACAGTCATAACAGAGATAAACACTACAGTACTGTACTCCAGTCATAACAGAGATAAACACTACAGTACTGTACTCCACAGTCATAACAGAGATAAACACTACAGTACTGTACTCCACAGTCATAACAGAGATAAACACTACAGTACTGTACTCCACAGTCATAACAGAGATAAACACTACAGTACTGTACTCCAGTCATAACAGAGATAAACACTACAGTACTGTACTCCAGTCATAACAGAGATAAACACTACAGTACTGTACTCCACAGTCATATCAGAGATAAACACTACAGTACTGTACTCCAGTCATAACAGAGATAAACACTACAGTACTGTACTCCAGTCATAACAGAGATAAACACTACAGTACTGTACTCCAGTCATAACAGAGATAAACACTACAGTACTGTACTCCACAGTCATAACAGAGATAAACACGACAGTACTGTACTCCACAGTCATAACAGAGATAAACACGACAGTACTGTACTCCACAGTCATATCAGAGATAAACACTACAGTACTCTACTCCAGTCATAACAGAGATAAACACGACAGTACTGTACTCCAGTCATAACAGAGATAAACACTACAGTACTGTACTCCGGTCATAACAGAGATAAACACTACAGTACTGTACTCCACAGTCATATCAGAGATAAACACTACAGTACTGTACTCCACAGTCATAACAGAGATAAACACTACAGTACTGTACTCCACAGTCATAACAGAGATAAACACTACAGTACTGTACTCCAGTCATAACAGAGATAAACACTACAGTACTGTACTCCAGTCATAACAGAGATAAACACTACAGTACTGTACTCCAGTCATAACAGAGATAAACACTACAGTACTGTACTCCAGTCATAACAGAGATAAACACTACAGTACTGTACTCCACAGTCATAACAGATATAAACACGACAGTACTGTACTCCACAGTCATAACAGAGATAAACACTACAGTACTGTACTCCACAGTCATAACAGAGATAAACACTACAGTACTGTACTCCAGTCATAACAGAGATAAATACTACAGTACTGTACTCCAGTCATACCAGAGATAAACACTACAGTACTGTACTCCAGTCATAACAGAGATAAACACTACAGTACTGTACTCCACAGTCATATCAGAGATAAACACTACAGTACTGTACTCCAGTCATAACAGAGATAAACACGACAGTACTGTACTCCACAGTCGTATCAGATTTATATTTTACTAAGAAACAAAGGGAGGAAGAAAGCCTGTACACTACCCTGTCTCTGTCTCTGTCTCTGTCTCTCTGACCCCTCCTCACAAGAGACCAAACCTCCCCCACGCTCTGTAATGGATCAGATGGAGAGCGAGGGAAGAGCGGCAGAGAGGAGAGACCGCCACAGGGAAGAGAGAATGGAGGGAAAGAGAGGAACTGCTTCACTACGGTAATGAGAGACCTGGTGCTGCTGCACTCAGGCGTCTCTCGCTCTCTGTTTCCCTCCCTCCATCACTCCATCCCTCCCATTCTATGCCAGTCCTCAGAATAACTATTTAGCCTGGTTTGTAAAATAGGGGGAGAGGGCTGTGGGGGGAGTTTGACATTTGCAGAGTCAGTGTTGTGCATACACAGCCCACCTGCATCCAGGAAACCACCCTCGCCACCGGTGCCAAAGAAAACAAAGAAGTCCAAATGACTATCGCCCCGTCTCACTCACCTCGGTCATCATGAGGATGCTTCGAGAGACGGGTGGTCATGGCCCACATCGAGGCCAGCATGCCAGGCACACTGGACCCACTCCGATTTGCCTACCGCTCCAACAGATATACAGAAGATGCCAATTCCATCGCTATTCACATGGCCGAAACACATCTGGACAAGAGGAACTCCTATGTGAAAATGGTGTTCATTGGCTACAGTTCAGCATTCAACACTATTGTTCCCTCCAAGTTCGACACCAACCTCAGAGCCCTGGGTCTGAACACCACCCTCTGCAACTGGATCCTGGACTTCCTGACGGGCCGACCACAGGCTTTAAGGATTGGCAACAACACCTCCTCCACACTGACTCAACACAGGGGCCCGTCAGGGGTGTGTCCTCAGCCCTCTGCTGTACTCCCTGTTCACTGCGTGGCTTTGCACGATACCATCTCCATCATCAAGTTTGCCGACGACACCACTGTTATAGGCCTGGTAACCAATGACGACACCACTGTTATAGGCCTGATAACCAACGACGACGACACCACTGTTATAGGCCTGGTAACCAACGACGACGACACCACTGTTATAGGCCTGATAACCAACGACGACGACACCACTGTTATAGGCCTGATAACCAACGACGACGACACCACTGTTATAGGCCTGATAACCAACGACGATGACACCACTGTTATAGGCCTGATAACCAACGACGACGACACCACTGTTATAGGCCTGATAACCAACGACGACGACACCACTGTTATAGGCCTGATAACCAACGACGACGACACCACTGTTATAGGCCTGGTAACCAACGACGATGACACCACTGTTATAGGCCTGATAACCAACAACGACGACACCACTGTTATAGGCCTGATAACCAACGACGACGACACCACTGTTATAGGCCTGATAACCAACGACGACGACACCACTGTTATAGGCCTGATAACCAACAACGATGACACCACTGTTATAGGCCTGATAACCAACAACGACGACACCACTGTTATAGGCCTGATAACCAACAACGATGACACCACTGTTATAGGCCTGATAACCAACGACGATGACACCACTGTTATAGGCCTGATAACCAACAACGACGACACCACTGTTATAGGCCTGATAACCAACGACGATGACACCACTGTTATAGGCCTGATAACCAACGACGATGACACCACTGTTATAGGCCTGATAACCAACGACGATGACACCACTGTTATAGGCCTGATAACCAACAACGACGACACCACTGTTATAGGCCTGATAATCAACGACGATGACACCACTGTTATAGGCCTGATAACCAACAACGATGACACCACTGTTATAGGCCTGATAACCAACGACGACGACACCACTGTTATAGGCCTGATAACCAACAACGGTGACACCACTGTTATAGGCCTGATAACCAACGACGATGACACCACTGTTATAGGCCTGATAACCAACGACGATGACACCACTGTTATAGGCCTGATAACCAACAACGATGACACCACTGTTATAGGCCTGATAACCAACGACGACGACACCACTGTTATAGGCCTGATAACCAACGACGACGACACCACTGTTATAGGCCTGATAACCAACGACGATGACACCACTGTTATAGGCCTGATAACCAACGACGATGACACCACTGTTATAGGCCTGATAACCAACAACGACGACACCACTGTTATAGGCCTGATAACCAACGACGATGACACCACTGTTATAGGCCTGATAACCAACGACGATGACACCACTGTTATAGGCCTGATAACCAACGACGACGACACCACTGTTATAGGCCTGATAACCAACAACGATGACACCACTGTTATAGGCCTGATAACCAACAACGATGACACCACTGTTATAGGCCTGATAACCAACAACGACGACACCACTGTTATGGGCCTGATAACCAACGACGACGACACCACTGTTATAGGCCTTATAACCAACAACGACGACACCACTGTTATAGGCCTGATAACCAACGACGACGACACCACTGTTATAGGCCTGATAACCAACGACGATGACACCACTGTTATAGGGCTGATAACCAACAACGACGACACCACTGTTATGGGCCTGATAACCAACAACGACGACACCACTGTTATAGGCCTGATAACCAACGACGATGACAACACTGTTATAGGCCTGGTAACCAACAACGACGACACCACTGTTATAGGCCTGATAACAAACGACGATGACACCACTGTTATAGGCCTGGTAACCAACAACGACGACTCCACTGTTATAGGCCTGATAACCAACAACGACGACTCCACTGTTATAGGCCTGATAACCAACGACGATGACACCACTGTTATAGGCCTGATAACCAACGACGATGACACCACTGTTATATGCCTGATAACCAACTACGACGACACCACTGTTATGGGCCTGATAACCAACAACGATGACACCACTGTTATGGGCCTGATAACCAACAACGATGACACCACTGTTATAGGTCTGATAACCAACGACGACGACACCACTGTTATAGGCCTGATAACCAACGACGATGACACCACTGTTATAGGCCTGATAACCAACAACGACGACACCACTGTTATAGGCCTGATAACCAACAACGACGACACCACTGTTATAGGCCTGATAACCAACGACGATGACACCACTGTTATAGGCCTGATAACCAACGACGACGACACCACTGTTATAGGCCTGATAACCAACAACGACGACACCACTGTTATAGGCCTGATAACCAACGACGACGACACCACTGTTATAGGCCTGATAACCAACGACGATGACACCACTGTTATAGGCCTGGTAACCAACAACGACGACACCACTGTTATAGGCCTGATAACCAACGACGATGACACCACTGTTATAGGGCTGATAACCAACCACGACGACACCACTGTTATAGGCCTGATAACCAACAACGACGACACCACTGTTATAGGCCTGATAACCAACAACGACGACACCACTGTTATAGGCCTGATAACCAACGACGATGACACCACTGTTATAGGCCTGATAACCAACGACGACGACACCACTGTTATAGGCCTGATAACCAACGACGACGACACCACTGTTATAGGCCTGGTAACCAACGACGATGACACCACTGTTATAGGCCTGATAACCAACAACGACGACACCACTGTTATAGGCCTGATAACCAACGACGACGACACCACTGTTATAGGCCTGATAACCAACGACGACGACACCACTGTTATAGGCCTGATAACCAACAACGATGACACCACTGTTATGGGCCTGATAACCAACAACGACGACTCCACTGTTATAGGCCTGATAACCAACAACGATGACACCACTGTTATAGGCCTGATAACCAACGACGATGACACCACTGTTATAGGCCTGATAACCAACAACGACGACACCACTGTTATAGGCCTGATAACCAACGACGATGACACCACTGTTATAGGCCTGATAACCAACGACGATGACACCACTGTTATAGGCCTGATAACCAACGACGATGACACCACTGTTATAAGCCTGATAACCAACAACGATGACACCACTGTTATAGGCCTGATAACCAACGACGATGACACCACTGTTATAGGCCTGATAACCAACAACGATGACAACACTGTTATAGGCCTGATAACCAACGACGACGACACCACTGTTATAGGCCTGATAACCAACGACGGTGACACCACTGTTATAGGCCTGATAACCAACAACGATGACACCACTGTTATAGGCCTGATAACCAACAACGATGACAACACTGTTATGGGCCTGATAACCAACGACGATGACACCACTGTTATAGGCCTGATAACCAACGACGACGACACCACTGTTATAGGCCTGGTAACCAACGACGATGACACCACTGTTATAGGCCTGATAACCAACAACGATGACACCACTGTTATAGGCCTGATAACCAACAACGACGACACCACTGTTATAGGCCTGATAACCAACGACGATGACACCACTGTTATAGGCCTGGTAACCAACAACGACGACACCACTGTTATAGGTCTGATAACCAACAACGATGACACCACTGTTATATGCCTGATAACCAACGACGACGACACCACTGTTATAGGGCTGATAACCAACCACGACGACACCACTGTTATAGGCCTGATAACCAACGACGATGACACCACTGTTATAGGCCTGATAACCAACGACGACGACACCACTGTTATAGGCCTGGTAACCAACCACGACGACACCACTGTTATAGGCCTGATAACCAACAACGACGACACCACTGTTATAGGCCTGATAACCAACAACGACGACACCACTGTTATAGGCCTGATAACCAACAACGATGACACCACTGTTATAGGCCTGATAACCAACGACGACGACACCACTGTTATAGGCCTGATAACCAACGACGACGACGCCACTGTTATAGGCCTGATAACCAACGACGACGACACCACTGTTATAGGGCTGATAACCAACCACGACGACACCACGGTTATAGGCCTGATAACCAACGACGACGACACCACTGTTATAGGCCTGATAACCAACGACGATGACACCACTGTTATGGGCCTGATAACCAACGACGATGACACCACTGTTATGGGCCTGATAACCAACAACGACGACTCCACTGTTATAGGCCTGATAACCAACAACGACGACTCCACTGTTATGGGCCTGGTAAGCAACGACGACGACACCACTGTTATAGGCCTGATAACCAACGACGACGACACCACTGTTATAGGCCTGATAACCAACGACGACGACACCACTGTTATAGGCCTGATAACCAACAACGACGACACCACTGTTATAGGCCTGATAACCAACAACGATGACACCACTGTTATGGGCCTGATAACCAACGACGACGACACCACTGTTATAGGCCTGATAACCAACGACGATGACACCACTGTTATAGGCCTGGTAACCAACAACGACGACACCACTGTTATAGGCCTGATAACAAACGACGACGACACCACTGTTATAGGGCTGATAACCAACCACGACGACACCACTGTTATAGGCCTGATAACCAACAACGACGACACCACTGTTATAGGCCTGATAACCAACAACGACGACACCACTGTTATAGGCCTGATAACCAACAACGATGACACCACTGTTATAGGCCTGATAACCAACCACGACGACACCATTGTTATAGGCCTGATAACCAACAACGACGACGCCACTGTTATAGGCCTGATAACCAACGACGACGACACCACGGTTATAGGCCTGATAACCAACAACGACGACACCACTGTTATAGGCCTGATAACCAACGACGATGACACCACTGTTATGGGCCTGATAACAAACGACGATGACACCACTGTTATAGGCCTGGTAACCAACAACGACGACTCCACTGTTATAGGCCTGATAACCAACAACGACGACTCCACTGTTATAGGCCTGATAACCAACAACGACGACACCACTGTTATAGGCCTGATAACCAACGACGACGACACCACTGTTATAGGCCTGATAACCAACGACGACGACACCACTGTTATAGGCCTGATAACCAACGACGATGACACCACTGTTATAGGCCTGATAACCAACAACGATGACACCACTGTTATAGGCCTGATAACCAACAACGATGACAACACTGTTATGGGCCTGATAACCAACGACGACGACACCACTGTTATAGGTCTGATAACCAACGACGACGACACCACTGTTATAGGCCTGATAACCAACGACGATGACACCACGTTATGGCCTGATAACCAACAACGACGACACCACTGTTATAGGCCTGATAACACAACGTCGACTCCACTGTTATAGGCCTGGTAACCAACGACGATGACACCACTGTTATAGGCCTGATAACCAACGACGATGACACCACTGTTATATTCCTGATAACCAACAACGACGACACCACTGTTATGGGCCTGATAACCAACAACGATGACACCACTGTTATAGGTCTGATAACCAACGACGACGACACCACTGTTATAGGCCTGATAACCAAGACGCTGACACCACTGTTATGGCCTGATAACAACAACGACGGACACCACTGTATAGGCCTGATAACCAACAACGACGACACCACTGTTATAGGCCTGATAACCACGACGATGACACCACTGTTATGGCCTGATAACCAACGACGACGACACCACTGTTATAGGCCTGATAACAACGGACGACACCACTGTTATAGGCCTGATAACCAACGACGACGACACCACTGTTATAGGCTGATAACCAACGACGATGACACCACTGTTATAGGCTGTGTACCAACAGATGACACCACTGTTATAGGCCTGGTAACCAACAACGACGACACCACTGTTATAGGCCTGTAACCAACGACGACGACACCACTGTTATAGGGCTGATAACCAACCACGACGACACCACTGTTATAGGCCTGATAACCAACAACGACGACACCACTGTTATAGGCCGATAACCAACAACGACGACACCACTGTTATAGGCCTGATAACCAACAACGATGACACCACTGTTATAGGCCTGATAACCAACCACGACGACACCATTGTTATAGGCCTGATAACCAACAACGACGACGCCACTGTTATAGGCCTGGTAACCAACAACGACGACACCACTGTTATAGGCTGATAACCAACGCGACGACACCACTGTTATAGGCCTGATAACCAACCGACGACACCACGGTTTATAGGCCTGATAACCAACAACGAGACACCACTGTTATAGGCCTGATAACCAACGACGATGACACCACTGTTATGGGCCTGATAACCAACGCGATGACACACTGTTATGGCCTGATAACCAACACGACGACCCACTGTTATAGGCCTGATAACCAACAACGACGACACCACTGTTATTGGCCTGATAACCAACGACGACGACACCACTGTTATAGGCCTGATAACCAACAACGACGACACCACTGTTATAGGCCTGATAACCAACGACGACGACACCACTTTTATAGGCCTGATAACCAACGACGATGACACCACTGTTATAGGCCTGATAACCAACAACGACGACACCACTGTTATGGCCTGATAACCAAACGATGACACCACTGTATAAGGTCTGATAACCAACGACGACGACACCACTGTTATAGGCCTGATAACCAACGACGATGACACCACTGTTATGGGCTGATAACAACAACGACGACACCACTGTTATAGGCCTGATAACCAACAACGACGACACCACTGTTATAGGCCTGATAACCAACGACGATGACACCACTGTTATGGCCTGTAAACAACGACGACGACACCACTGTTATAGGCCTGATAAACAACAACGACGAACCCACTGTTATAGGCCTGATAACCAACAACGACGACACCACTGTTAGGGCCTGATAAACAACGACGACGACACCACTGTATAGGCCTGATAACCAACGACGACGACACCATGTTATAGGCCTGATAACCAACGACGATGACACCACTGTTATGGCCTGATAACCAACTACGACGACCCACTGTTATAGGCCTGATAACCAACAACGACGACTCCACGTTATGGGCCTGATAACCAACGACGACGACACCACTGTTATAGGCCTGATAACCAACGACGACGACACCACTGTTATAGGCCTGATAACCAACGACGACGACACCACTGTATAGGCCTGATAACCAAACGATGACACCACTGTTATAGGCTGATAACCAACGACGATGACACCACTGTTTAGGCCTGATAACCAACAACGACGACACCACTGTTATAGGCCTGATAACCAACGACGATGACACCACTGTTATAGGCCTGATAACCAACGACGATGACCACCACTGTTATAGGCCTGATAACCAACGACGACGACACCACTGTTATAGGCCTGATAACCAACGACGGTGACACCACTGTTATAGGCCTGATAACCAAGACGATGACACCACTGTTATAGGCCTGATAACCAACGACGACGACACCACTGTTATAGGCCTGATAACCAACGACGAGACACCACTGTTATAGGCCTGATAACCAACAACGAGGACACCACTGTTATAGGCCTGATAACCAACGACGACGACACCACTGTTATAGGCCTGATAACAACAACGACGACACCACTGTTATAGGCTGATAACCAACGACGATGACACCACTGTTATAGGCCTGGTAACCAAACAACGACGACACCACTGTTATAGGCCTGATAACCAAAGCGATGACACCACTGTTATAGGCCTGGTAACCAACGACGATGACACCACTGTTATAGGCCTGATAACAAACAACGACGACAACCACTGTTATAGGCCTGATAACCAACGACGATGACACCACTGTTATAGGCCTGGTAACCAACGACGATGACACCACTGTTATAGGCCTGATAACAAACGACGACGACACCACTGTTATAGGCCTGATAACCAACGACGATGACACCACTGTTATAGGCCTGGTAACCAACAAGACGACACCACTGTTATGGGCCTGATAACCAACAACGATGACACCACTGTTATAGGTCTGATAACCAACGACGACGACACCACTGTTATAGGCCTGATAACCAACGACGATGACACCACTGTTATGGGCCTGATAACCAACAACGACGACACCACTGTTATAGGCCTGATAACCAACAAAGACGACACCACTGTTATAGGCCTGATAACCAACAACGATGACACCACTGTTATAGGCCTGATAAACAACCACGACGACACCATTGTTATAGCGATAACCAAAACGACGACGCCCACTGTTATAGGCCTGGTAACCAACAACGACGACACCAACGTTATAGGCCTGATAACCACGACGACGACACCACTGTTATAGGCTGATAACCAACCACGACGACACCACGGTTAGAGGCCTGATAACCAACAACGACGACACCACTGTTATAGGCCTGATAACCAACGACGATGACACCACTGTTATGGGCCTGATAACCAACGACGATGACACCACTGTTATGGGCCTGATAACCAACAACGACGACCCACTGTTATAGGCCTGATAACCAACAACGACGACACCACTGTTATGGGCCTGATAACCAACGACGACGACACCACTGTTATAGGCTGATAACCAACAACGACGACACCACTGTTATAGGCTGATAACCAACGACGACGACACCACTGTTATAGGCCTGATAACCAACGACGATGACACCACTGTTATAGGCCTGATAACCAACAACGACGACACCACTGTTATGGGCCTGATAACCACAACGATGACACCACTGTTATAGGTCTGATAACCAACGACGACGACACCACTGTTATAGGCCTGATAACCAACGACGATGCACCACTGTTATGGGCCTGATAACCAACAACGACGACACCACTGTTATAGGCCTGATAACCAACAACGATGACACCACTGTTATAGGCCTGATAACCAACGACGATGACACCACTGTTATGGGCCTGATAACCAACGACGACGACACCACTGTTATAGGCCTGATAACCAAAACGACGACACCACTGTTATAGGCCTGATAACCAACAACGACGACACCACTGTTATGGGCCTGATAACCAACGACGACGACACCACTGTTATAGGCCTGTAACCAACGACGACGACACCACTGGTATAGGCCTGATAACCAACGACGATGACACCATGTTATGGCTGATAACCAACTACGACGACTCCACTGTTATAGGCCTGATAACCAACAACGACGACTCCACTGTTATGGCCTGCAAACCAACGACGACGACACCACTGTTATAGGCCTGATAACCAACGACGACGACACCACTGTTATAGGCCTGATAACCAACGACGACGACACCACTGTTATAGGCCTGATAACCAATGACGATGACACCACTGTTATAGGATGAAACCAACGCGATGACACCACTGTTATAGGCCTGATAACCAACAACGACGACACCACTGTTATAGGCCTGAAACCAACGACGACACCACTGTTATAGGCCTGATAACCAACGACGATGACACCACTGTTATAGGCCTGATAACCAACGACGACGACACCACTGTTATAGGCCTGATAACCAACGACGTGACACCACTGTTATGGCCTGATAACCAACGACGATGACACCACTGTTATAGGGCTGATAACCAACGACGATGACACCACTGTTATAGGCCTGTATAACCAACGACGATGACACCACTGTTATAGGCCTGATAACCAACAACGAGGAACCACTGTTATAGGCCTGATAACCAAAGACGACGACACCACTGTTATAGGCCTGATAACCAACAACGACGACACCACTGTTATAGGCCTGTAACCAACGACGATGACACCACTGTTATAGGCCTGTAACAACAACGACGACACCACTGTTATAGGCCTGATAACAACGACGATGACACCACTGTTATAGGCCTGTAACCAACGACGATGACACCACTGTTATAGGCCTGATAACAAACACGACGACACCACTGTATAGGCCTGATAACCAACGACGATGACACCACTGTTATAGGCCTGGTAACCAACGACGAGACACCACTGTTATAGGCCTGATAACAACGACGACGACACCACTGTTATAGGCCTGATAACCAACGACGATGACACCACTGTTATAGGCTGAACCAACAACGACGACACCACTGTTATGGGCCTGATAACCAACAACGATGACACCACTGTTATAGGTCTGTAACCAACGACGACGACACCACTGTTATAGGCCTGATAACCAACGACGATGACACCACTGTTATGGGCCTGATAACCAACAACGACGACACCACTGTTATAGGCCTGATAACCAACAACGACGACACCACTGTTATAGGCCTGATAACCAACGACGATGACACCACGTTTATGGGCCTGATAACCAACGACGACGACACCACTGTTATAGGCCTGATAACCAACAACGACGACACCACTGTTATAGGCCTGATAACCAACGACGACGACACCACTGTTATAGGCCGATAACCAACGACGATGACACCACTGTTATAGGCCTGGTAACCAACAACGACGACACCACTGTATAGGCCTGATAACCAACGACGACGACACCACGTTATAGGGCTGATAAAACAACCACGACGACACACGGTATAGGCCTGATAACCAACAACGACGACCCACTTTGTATGGCCTGATAACCAACAACGACGACACCACTGTTATAGGCCTGATACCAACAACGACGACACCACTGTTATAGCCGATAACCAACAACGACGACACCACTGTTATAGGCCTGATACCAACGACGATGACACCACTGTTATGGGCCTGATAACACAACGACGACGACACCACTGTTATAGGCCTGATAACCAACAACGATGACACCACTGTTATAGGCCTGATAACAAACACGACGGACACCACTGTATAGGCCTGATAACCAACGACGACGACACCACTGTTATAGGCTGATAAACCAACAACGACGACTCCACTGTTATAGGCCTGATAACCAACAACGACGACTCCACTGTTATAGGCCTGATAACCAACAACGACGACTCAGTCTCCAACAAGAGGTCAGTGAACTGGAGGTGTGGTGCCAGGACAATTACCTCTCCCTCAACGTCAGCAAAACAAAGGAGTTGATTGTTGACTTCAGAGGAGGGAACCTGCCCTGATCCACATCAACAGGACTGCAGTAGAGATTCAGCGGTTTTAAGTTCCTCGGCGTCCACATCACAGAGGACTTGACATGGACCAACACCACCACTGCTCCTGTCAAGAGGCCTCAACAGCGTCTCTACTCCCTAAGACGGCTGAAGACCCCGAGTCCTCTCCAAATACTACAGCTGCACCATCGAGAGCGTCCTGACCGGTTGCATCATGGCCCCTTTTATGGGAATTGCTCCGTGCACTACCCCAAGGCCCTCCAGCGGGTGGTGAGGACAGCCCAGTACATCACTGGGACCGTGCTCCCACCCATCCAGGACATCTCTTCAAAACGGTGCCTGAGGAAAGCCCGCAACATCATCAAGGACCCCACACACCCCAGCCACAAGCTGTTCTCCCTTACCGTCGAGCAGACTGTAATGGAGCATGAGTTCTGGTACCAACAGGCTCAGAGACAGTTTCTATCTAGAAGTCATCAGACTGCTGAACGCTTGAACTGGACTGACCACCTGCTCTGATCCTCCACACCGTGGCAGACATGCACTCACTCACGCACACACCCACACAGACATATAGACACAAACACACACACACACAGACATATACACACACACAAACACACATACACACACACACACACACACACACACACACACACACACAGACATATACACACACACACAGACATATATACACACAGACATATACACTCACAGACATACACACACACGGACATACACACACACAGACATTTACACACACAGACATATACACACACAGACATATACACACACAGACATATACACACAGACATATACACACACAGACATACACACACACAGACATACACACAGACATACACACAGACATACACACACATCACAACTGCTGCTACCAGACTTCTATTCTGATTGCTAAATACCACACAATGTACACACTTAACCCTCACCCCCCCCTTCCCCAATAGAGAGAGAGAGCTGGATGGATGCTCTCACTGTGACCTCTAACCTATAACCCAGCGTTTCCCAAACTCAGTCCTGGGGCCCCCCCTGGGTGCACGTATTGGTTTTACCTCTAGTACTACACAGCTGATTCAAATAATCAAAGCTTGACGAATAGTTTATTGTTTGAATCAGCTGTGCAGTGGTCTCCACTCCTACACTGTCCTCCCTCCTCTCATCCCTCTCCACTCCTACACTGTCCTCCCTCCTCCTCTCATCCCTCTCTCCACTCCTACACTGTCCTCCCTCCTCCTCTCATCCCTATCTCCACTCCTACACTGCCCTCCCTACTCATCTCATCCCTTTCCACTCCTACACTGTCCTCCCTTCTTGACTTTTAACCTGTTTGGGATAGGGGGCAGAATTTTCATGTTCGGATGAAAAGTGTGCCCAGAGTAAACTGCCTGCTACTCAGGCTCAGAAGCTAAAACTGTTTGAATGATGTCTGTGAGTATATCAGAACTCATATGGCAGGCAAAAACCTGAGAAAAATTCTGACCAGGAAGTTGGAAATCTGAGGTTTGTAGTTTTTCAACTCATTGCCTTTCTAATATACAGTGTAAATGGGGTCATGTTGCACTTCCTAAGACGTCCACTAGATGTCAACAGTCTTTAGAACCATATTTCAGGCTTCTACTGTGAAGGGGGAGAGAATAAGAGCTGTTTCAATCAGGTGTCTGGCAGAAGGCCATGAGCTGGTCACGCGCGTGGCCATGAGAGCGACCTGCGTTCCATTGCATTTATAAAGACAAATTGTCCGGTTGAAACATTATTGAAGATTTATGATAAAAACACCCTAAAGATTGATTCTATACATCAATTGACATGTTTCTACGAACTGTAATATAACTTTTTTGACTTTTCGTCTGAACTTTCGCCTGGACTTGCCCGCGCCTTGTGAGTTTGGATTTGTGAACTAAACATGCTAACAAAAGGAGGTATTTGGACATAAATTATGGACTTTATCGAAAAAAACAAACATTTATTATGGAACTGGGATTCCTGGGAGTGCATTCTGATGAAGATCATCAAAGGTAAGTGAATATTTATAACGCTATTTCTGACTTCTGTTGACTCCACAACATGGCGGGTATCTGTATGGCTTGTTTTGGTGTCTGAGCGCTGTACTCAGATTATTGCATGGTGTGCTTTTTCCATAAACTTTTTTAAAATCTGACACAGCAGTTGCATTAAGGAGAAGTACATCTTTAATTCTGTGCATAACATTTGTCTTTTATCAAAGTTTATGATGAGTATTTCTGTAAATTGATGTGGCTCTCTGCAAATCTGCCATACATGTATTGTGTAACATGAAGTCCTATGAGTGCCATCTGATGAAGATCATCAAAGGTTAGTGATTAATTAATCTATGTGTTTGTCAGTGTGTATGTCATTGTGTATGCCATTGTGTATGTCAGTGTGTATGTCAGTGTGTATGTCAATATGTATGTCATTGTGTATGTGCGATGTGCACGTCTACAGGTGGCCACTTCGTCTGCCCCTTCTGTGGCTTCGTTGTTTTGGATCGCCTACTGGAATTAGATCCATTGTCCTGGGTGGTGGTTTGAACAGATGATCCGCTTCGGGAGTCGTATTCCTGATCGCAATGTTAGTAAGTTGACGTTGCTCTTATATCCAATAGTTCTACCCGGCTGTATGTAATAAGACTTAAGATTTCCTGGGGTAACAATATGAGAAATAACACATAAAAAACTAAATACTGCATAGTTTCCTAAGAACTCGATTTGAGGCAACCATCTCTGTCGGCGCCATGGTATAATATTAGAGCATCAATTAAAGCATGAATGTTCTCCAGTCTTCTATCCAATTAGAGCATCAATGTTCTCCAGTCTTCTATCCAATTAGAGCATCAATGTTCTCCAGTCTTCTATCCAATTAGAACATCAATGTTCTCCAGTCTTCTATCCAATTAGAGCATCAATGTTCTCCAGTCTTCTATCCAATTAGAGCATGAATGTTCTCCAGTCTTCTATCCAATTAGAGCATCAATGTTCTTCAGCCTTATATCCAATTAGAACATCAATGTTCTCCAGTCTTCTATCCAATTAGAGCATTCGGACCACCCATCCCGGATCCGGGATCATTCTCATCAGAAACGCTGATACAGCAAAAGTTCAATACAGCAAATGAAAGATAAACATCTTGTGAATCCAGCCAACATGTCCGATTTTTTAAATGTTTTACAGCAAAAACACAAACACATGACCAATCCCCATCCCTTATTTTCTTAGGTTTTTTATTTATGTTAGCTCACAACAATAGCCAAATACACAACGCCATGTTTTCACTGCAAACATAGCTTTCACAAAACCCACAAATAGAGATAAAATTAATCACTAACCTTTGAACAACTTCATCAGATGACAGTCTTATAAGATCATGTTATACAATACATTTATGTTTTGTTCGAAAATGTGCATATTTATAGGTATAAATCGTGGTTTTACATTGCAGCCACCGTCACAAATAGTACCAAAACAGCCAGAATAATTACAGAGAGCAACGTGAAATACATAAATACTCATCATAAAACATTTATGAAAAATACATGTTGTACAGCAAATGAAAGATAAACATCTTGTGAATCCAGCCAATATTTCCGATTTTTAAGTGTTTCACAGCGAAAACACAATATATAATTATGTTAGCTCACCACAATAGCCAAACACACAACGCCATTTATTCACCGCTAACATAGCTTTCACAAAACCCACAAATAAGATAAAATTAATCACTAACCTTTGAACAACTTCATCAGATGACATCATGTTATACAATACATTTATGTTTTGTTCGAAAATGTGCATATTTATAGCTACAAATCGTGGTTTTACATTGTGAATACGGCACCATAATGCACCAAATTGTCCGGAGATATTTTGGACAGTCACGTAATCTAACCAAAAAACTCATCATAAACTTTGCTAAAAAATACATGTTGTACAGCAAATGAAAGATACACTGGTTCTTAATGCAACCGCTGTGTTAGATTTTAAAAAAAGAACTTTAGTACAAAGTACAGCATGCAATATTCTGAGACAGTGCCCAGCCATTCTCCGCCATGTTGGAGCCAACATATTCCACAAAAATACGAAATAACATCATAAATATTCTCTTACCTTTGATGATCTTCCATCAGAATGTAGTGCAGGGAGTCCTAGTTCCACAATAAATCGTTGTTTTGTTTAGAATGTCCATTTCTTCTGTCGAATTAGCAACTTTGGCTAGCATTGTGGAGCGCACATGTCCATCAACTCTTGACGCATGGAACGAAAAATTTCAGAAGTCACAATAAACGTCGAATAAACGGGTCAAACTCAGTTGAAAATCCATCTTTATGATGTTTTTCTCATATGTATCCAATAACGTCGAAGACGGAGCATTTTCGTCGTGTATACCTAACGCATTGCAAAAAAACAATGTAGTGTTCTCTGGTGCGCAGCTGAATACTGCCAATAGGGCGGACCTGTCACTCCAAAAGCTCTCATTTGGTCTCACATCAAGCTAGACACCCCATTCAACATTCTACTGCCTGTTGACATCTAAGTGGAAGGCGTATGAAGTGCATACAGATCCATAAATAAAAGGCAATTGAATAGGCAAGGCCTTACACAGAGCCCCATTTTCAGAACTTTCACTTCCTGTTTGGAAGTTTGCTGCCAAATGAGTTCTGTTTTACATTTACATTTACATTTAAGTCATTTAGCAGACGCTCTTATCCAGAGCGACTTACAAATTGGAAAGTTCATACATATTCATCCTGTTTTACTCACAGATATAATTCAAACAGTTTTAGAAACTTCAGAGTGTTTTCTATCCAATAGTAATAATAATATGCATATCGTATGATCTAGAACAGAGTACGAGGCCGTTTAATTTGGGCACGATTTTTCCCCAAAGTGAAAACAGCGCCCCTATTTCTAAGTTAAAGTACATTTTAGACTTCCATAAGTGTGATCCTTGAAATAAGGGAATTATGACCTGTGGTATAGATATGAATCATTTTCTAGAACTCTTTTTGATTTTGACTATGTTGAAGGGTATCAGATGTATCCTAATGATGTCCTGCCATTAGAAGTGGTGGCGTCTTCATCTTAAATAACACGACTGTTGTTGTTGTCTGTAACGGCCGTCTGAAGAAGGAGTGGACCAAAGCGCAGCGTGGTAAGTGTTCATGATTTATTCATTAAACTGAAACACTAAATAACAAAACAACAAAGAGAACGACCGAAACAGTTCTGTCAGGTGCAGAAACACAAAACAGAAAACAACTACCCACAAAACACAGCTGGGAAAAGGCTCCCTAAGTATGGTTCTCAATCAGAGACAACGATAGACAGCTGCCTCTGATTGAGAACCACACCCGGCCAAAACCAAAGAAGTACAAAACATAGAAAATTAACATAGAATGCCAACCCAAATCACACCCTGACCAAACCAAAATAGAGACATAAAAAGATCTCTACGGTCATAGCGTCACAGTAACCCCCCCAAAGGTGCGGACTCCGGACGCAAAACCTGAACCCATAGGGGAGGGTCTGGGTGGGCATTTGTCCACGTTGGCGGCTCTGGTGAGGGACGTAAGACCCCGCTCCACCTCTGGCTCGGCCCACTTAGGTGGCGCCTCTAGAGCGGGGACCCTCGCCGCCGACCCCGGACTAGGGACCCTCGAAGCGGGCCCCGGACAGGAGGGAGACTCTGGCAGCTCCGGACAGGAGGGAGACTCTGGCAGCTCCGGACAGGAGGGAGGACTCTGGCAGCTCCGGACAGGAGGGAGACTCTGGCAGCTCCGGACAGGAGGGAGACTCTGGCAGCTCCGGACTCACCGGGCTGGGGAGACACACAGGAGACCTGGCTCTGGGAGCAGGCACAGGACTCACCAGGCTGGGGAGACATCCAGGAGGCCTCTTCCTTGGCCGAGGCACCGGATACACTGGGCCGTGGAGGCGCACTGGTGGTCTCGAGCACAGAGTTGGCCCCACCCGTTCTGGCTGGATGCCAGCTTCCACCCGGCAAATGCGGGACGCTGGCACCGAGCACACCGGCCTGTGAATGCTCCGCCTCGACACCATGAGCATCACCACACAGCACGGGGCCTGACCAGTCCCATGCTCGCCACGGTAAGCACAGGGAGTTGGCTCAGGTCTAGTACCTCACTCTGCCACACTCCCAGTGTGCCACCCCCCAAAAAATTGGGGGCTGCCTCTCGGGCTTCCTTGCCAGCCGTTTTCGTGTCACCAACTCCATTCTCCGGTATCCCTCCTCGCACTGTTCTAGAGAATCCAAGGCGGGCTCCGGCACTCTCCCTGGGTCGACCGACCACCTCTCTATCTCCTCCCAGGTTGTCTCAAACTCCAGATAGCACTGCTCACCTGTCCAGGAGTCCCTTTCACCACGCTGCTTGGTCCTTTGGTGGTGGGTAGTTCTGTCACGGCCGTCTGAAGAAGAAAGAGTGGACCAAAGCGCAGCGTGGTAAGTGTCCATGATTTATTAATGAAACTGAACACTAAATAACAAAACAACAAAGAGAACGAACAAAACCAGAACAATTCTGTCAGGTGCAGAAACACAAAACGACTACCCACAAAACACAGGTGGGAAAAGGCTACCTAAGTATGGTTCTCAATCAGAGACAACGATAGACAGCTGCCTCTGATTGAGAACCACACCCGGCCAAAACCAAAGAAATACAAAACATAGAAAATGAACATAGAATGCCCACCCAAATCACACCCTGACCACACCAAAATAGAGACATAAAAAGATCTCTACGGTCAGGGCGTGACATCGTCGTTGTCTTGGCAGATGATGACATAGTCACAGCTTTGCACACTCTTGGCATTCTCTCAACCAGCTTCATCAGGTAGTCACCTGGAATGCATCTCAATTAACAGGTGTGCCTTCTTAAAAGTGAATTTGTGGAATTTCTTCCCTTAATGCGTCTGAGCCAATCAGTTGTGTTGTGACAAGATAGCCCTATTTGGTCAAATACCAAGTCCATATTATGGCAAGAACAGCTCAAATAAGCAAAGAGAAACGACAGTCCATCATTAGTTTAAGACATTTCAAGGTCTTTGAACGTTTCTTCAAGTGCAGTCGCAAAAACCATCAAGAGCTATGATGAAATCGGCTCTAATGAGGACCGTCACAGGAATGGAAGACCCAGAGTTACCTCTGCTGCAGAGGATAAGTTCATTAGAATTACCAGCCTCAGAAATTGCAGCCCAAATAAATTCTTCACAGAGTTCAAGTAACAGACACATCTCAACATCAACTGTTCAGAGGAGACTGTGTGAATCAGGCCTTCATGGTCGAATTGCTGCAAAGAAACCACTACTAAAGGACATCAATAAGAAGAAGAGACTTGCTTGGGCCAAGAAACCCGAGCAATGGACAATAGACCGGTGGAAATGTATCCTTTGGGGTGGAGTCCAAATTTGAGATTTCCAACCGGAGTGTCTTTGTGAGATGTGGTGTTGGTGAACGGATGATCTCCACATGTGTATTTCCCACCGTAAAGCATGGAGGAGGAGGTGTTATGGTGTGGGGGTGCTTTGCTGGTGACACTATCTGTGATTTATTTAGAATTCAAGGCACACTTAACCAGCATGGCTACCACAGCCTTCTGCAGCGATACGCCATCCCATCTGGTTTGGGCTTAGTCCCACTATCATTTGTTTTTCAACAGGACAATAAACCAACACACCTCCAGGCTGTGTAAGGGCTATTTGACCAAGAAGGAGAGTGATGGAGTGCTGCATCAGATGACCTGGCCTCCACAATCCCCCGACCTCAACCAAATTGAGATGGTTTGGGATGAGTCAGACCGCAGAGTGAAGGAAAAGCAGCCAACAAGTGCTCAGCCTATGTGGGAACTCCTTCAAGACTGTTGGAAAATCATTCCAGGTGAGGCTGGTTGAGAGAATTCCAAGAGTGTGCAAAGCTGTCATCAAGGCAGAGGGTGGCTACTTTGAAGAATCTCAAATCTAAAATATTTTTGGATTTGTTTAACACTTGATGATTTCATGTGTTATTTCACATATTTAATGTCTTCACTATTTTTCTACAATGTCGAAAATAGTCAAAATGAAGAAAAACCCTTGAAAGAGTAGGGGTTCTAAAACTTTTGACCGGTAGTGTAAGTATTCAGACCCTTTACTCAGTACTTTGTTGAAACACCTTTGGAAGCGATTACAGCATTGAGTCTTCTTCGGTATGACACTACAAGCTTGGCACACTTGTATTTGGGGAGTTTCTCCCATTCTTCTGTGCAGATCCTTAGAATTTATGACAGGTTTGATGGGGAGAGTAGCTGCACAGCTGTTTTCAGGTCTCTCCAGAGATGTTCAATCGGGTTCAAATCCGGGCTCTGGCTGGGCCACTCAAGCACATTCAAAGACTTGTCTCTAAACCACTCCTGCTTTTTCTTGGCTGTGTGCTTAGGGCCGTTGTCCTGTTGGAAGATGAAGCTTCGCCCAAGTCTGAGGTCCTGAACAGTCTGGAGCAGGTTTCATCAAGGTTCTCTCTGTACTTTGCTCCGTTCACCTTTCCCTCGATCCTGACTAGTCTAGTGATTTTAATGAGTTACATTTATTTAAGGACTGGGGCGAAGGTTCCCCTTCCAACAGGACAACTACCCTAAGCATACAGCAAAGACAATGCAGTGTAACGACGGGTGAGTGAAATGAATGAGGAGTCAACTGCAGAGAGCGAAATGTACAGGAAAACGCTTTAATGTCCTTCGAAAAACGTAACAGGTCCAAACATGGGTGAATGCCCAAAACACTGGCGCTACACAAACCCCAAAACCTAGTTTCAAACACTGGACAGCGAAACCCAAAAACAGACACGCAACATCACCACATGTAACAACTAATAATCCCGCACAAACACTAGCGGGCAAAACGAACCTAAATAGTACCCATCCCAAAACCCCAACAAGGAACAGGTGAAAACAATTAGACAGACATAAACGAAAAGGAAAAAGGGATCGGTGGCAGCTAGTAGACCGGCGACGACGACCGCCGAGCGCCACCCGAACAGGAAGGGGAGCCCCCTTCGGTACTATTCGTGACAGTACCCCCCTCCTGACGCGCGGCCCCCGCAGCGCGCCGACACCGGCCTCGGGGACGACCCCGGGGGCGAGGTGCAGGGCGATCCGGATGGAGGCGATGGAATTCCCTTAGTATAGTTGGATCCAATATATCCCCCACCGGGACCCAGCACCTCTCCTCCGGCCCGTACCCCTCCCAGTCCACGAGGTACTGCAGGCCCCTCACCCGGCGTCTGGAGTCCAGAATGGACCGTATCGTGTACGCCGGGGACCCCTCTATGTCCAGAGGGGGCGGAGGGACCTCCGGAACCTCACCTTCCTGCATGGGACCAGCTACCACCGGCCTGAGGAGAGACACATGAAACGAGGGGTTAATACAATAATACGACGGAAGTAACAATCGATAACACACCTCGTTTATTCTCCTCAGGACTTTAAATTGCCCTACACACTGCGGACCCAGCTTCCGGCAGGGCAGGCGGAGGGGCAGGTTTCGGGTCGAGAGCCAGACCCTATCCCCCAGTGCAAACACGGGGGCCTCACTGCGGTGACGGTCAGCGCTCTTCTTCTGCCGTCCACTCGCCTGACGCAATGACTCCTGGACGGCTATCCAGGTCTCCTTAGAGCGCTGCACCCACTCCTCCACCGCAGGAGCCTCGGTCTGGCTCTGATGCCATTGTGCCAGAACCGGCTGGTACCCCAACACACACTCAAATGGTGACATGTTGGTAGAGGAGTGGCTTAGTGAGTTCTGGGCCATCTCTGCCCAGGGGATGTATCTTGACCACTCCCCTGGCCGGTCCTGGCAATACGACCGCAGAAACCTACCCACCTCCTGGTTCACTCTCTCCACCTGCCCATTACCTTCCGGGTGATAACCCGAGGTCAGGCTGACCGAGACCCCCAGACGCTCCATAAACGCCTTCCATACTCTGGACGTGAACTGGGGACCCCGATCAGAAACGATATCCTCGGGCACCCCGTAGTGCCGGAAGACATGGGTGAATAGTGCCTCCGCAGTCTGCAGGGCCGTAGGGAGACCGGGCAACGGGATAAGACGGCAGGACTTAGAGAACCGATCCACAGCGACCAGGATCGTCGTGTTCCCCTGAGACAGGGGAAGATCAGTAAGAAAATCCACCGATAGATGGGACCACGGCCGTTGTGGAACGGGGAGGGGTTGTAATTTCCCTCGTGGCAAATGCCTAGGAGCCTTACTCTGGGCGCAAACCGAACAGGAGGAGACATAGAATCGCACGTCTCTCACCAAGGTAGGCCACCAGTACTTCCCTCTAAGACTTCGCACCGTCCTCGAAATACCCGGGTGACCTGACGAGGGTAGACTATGAGCCCATCGAATCAATTGATCACGAACAGCGAGCGGCACATACCTACGACCCTCCGGGCACTGTGGAGGCGCAGGTTCCTCCCTTAGTGCCCGCTCGATGTCCGCGTCCACCTCCCATACTACCGGTGCTACCAGCTTGGCAGCCGGAATGATGGGAGTAGGATCGATGGACCGGTCATCAGTGTCGTATAGTCGGGACAGCGCGTCGGCCTTAGTATTGAGGGAACCTGGTCGATACGAAATCGTAAAACGAAATCGGGTGAAATACATGGCCCACCTTGCCTGACGAGGATTCAGTCTCCTAGCTGATCGGATATACTCCAGGTTACGGTGGTCAGTCCAGATGAGGAAAGGGTGCTTAGCCCCCTCAAGCCAGTGTCTCCACACCTTCAGAGCCTTAACCATGGCCAACAACTCCCTATCCCCCACATCATAATTCCGCTCCGCTGGCCCAAGCTTCTTCGAAAAAAAGGCACAGGGGCGGAGCTTCGGTGGCGTACCCGAGCGCTGGGAGAGCACAGCCCCAACCCCAGCCTCGGATGCGTCCACCTCAACCATGAACGCCAAAGAGGGGTCAGGATACGCCAACACTGGCGCGTTGGTGAACAGCGCCTTCAAACGACGGAAAGCTCTGTCCGCCTCTGCTGACCACTGCAAGCGCACCGGCCCCCCCTTCAGCAGTGAGGTAATAGGGGCCGCCACCTGACCAAAACCCCGGATAAACCTCCGGTAGTAATTGGCAAACCCTAAGAACCGCTGCACCTCCTTTACCGTGGTCGGAGTCGGCCAATTACGCACGGCATTTCCGAGGTGGAAATGCGATAACCCAGGAAGGAAACGGCTCGTTTGGAAAACTCACATTTCTCTGCCTTCACGTACAGGTCATGCTCCAGCAGTCGCCCAAGAACCTTGCGCACCAGAGACACATGCTCGGCGCGTGCAGCGGAGTAGATCAAGATGTCGTCAATATACACCACTACACCCTGTCCGTGCAGGTCTCTGAGAATCTCATCAACGAAGGATTGAAAGATGGCTGGAGCATTCTTTAACCCGTACGGCATGACGAGGTACTCATAATGGCCAGATGTGGTACTAAACGCGGTTTTCCACTCATCTCCCTCCCGAATACGCACCAGATTATATGCGCTCCTGAGGTCCAATTTCATGAAGAATCGCGCCCCGTGAAATGATTCCACCGCCGTAGCGATGAGAGTTAGTGGGTAACTAAAACCCACAGTGATGGAATTTAGACCTCGATAATCAATACACGGACGCAAACCACCCTCCTTTTTCTTCACAAAAAAAGAAACTCGAGGAGACGGGTGACATGGAGGGCCGAATGTACCCCTGTCCCAGAGCTTCCGTGACATATGTCTCCATAGCCAACGTCTCCTCCTGGGACAACGGATACACGTGACTCCTGGGGAGTGCAGCGTTTACCTGGAGGTTTATCACGCAATCCCACTGTCGATGGGGTGGTAATAGGGTCGCCTTCCTCTTACTGAAGGCGATAGCCAAATCGGCATACTCAGCAGGAATGCGCACGGTGGAAACCTGGTCTGGACTCTCCACCGTTGTCGCACCGATGGAAACTCCTAAACACCTGCCTGAACACTCATCAGACCACCCCTGGAGAGCTCCCTGTCTCCACGAAATAGTAGGATTGTGAATAGCCAGCCAGGGAATCCCCAACACCACCGGAAATGCAGGTGAATCGATAAGGAACAGACTAATCCGCTCCTTATGATTTCCCTGCGTCATCATCTCCAGAGGAATCGTGGCTTCCCTGACCAGCCCTGACCCTAACGGTCGACTATCTAAGGAGTGCACAGGGAAGGGGGGGTCTACCTTGACTAACGGAATCCTCAACCTCTGGGCGAGTCCGCGATCAATAAAATTCCCCGCTGCGCCTGAATCGACTAGCGCCTTATGCTGGAGAGATGGGAAAAACCTTAGAAAACAGATTAACAAAAACATGTGACCAACAGGAAGCTCTGGGAGAGTGTGGTGCTGACTCACCTGGGGTGACCGAGGAGTGTTCTGCCTGCCCTCTCGACTCCCAGATGGACTCCTCCAGCACCGACCGGAAGTGTGCCCTCTCCGGCCACACTGGGTACAGGAGGAGCCTCCTCCTCCGGTCTCCCTAGACGCAGCCCCTCCTAGCTCCATAGGAATGGGAGCGGGGGGGGCAGGAGGTGGAACTGACAGGACCCTTTCAGAACGTCCGCGAGCAGCCAGCAGATGGTCTAGCCGGATTGACATGTCAATCAGCTCATCCAAGCTGAGCGTAGTGTCCCGACAAGCCAGTTCCCTGCGGACATCCTCTCTTAGGCTACACCTGTAATGGTCTATCAGGGCCCTGTCGTTCCACCCGGCTCCAGCGGCCAAAGTTCGGAAGTCCAATGCAAAATCCTGCGCGCTCCTCGTCCCCTGCCGGAGATGGAACAACCTCTCAACCGCCGCTCGGCCATCCGGGGGATGATCGAACACAGCCCGGAAACGGCGGGTGAACTCCAGGTAGTGACCCCTCGCTGAGTCGGGCCCATTCCAGACGGCGTTGGCCCACTCCAGGGCCCTACCCGTCAGGCAGGAAACGAGGACATTCATGCTCTCCTCGTCCGAGGGAGCAGGCCTTATGGTGGCCAGGTAGAGATCAAGTTGTAGCAGAAATCCCTGGCACCCGACCGCTGCTCCATCGTACTCCCTCGGAGGCGTGATGCGCAGGGCGCTGGCACCGGATCCCGCTGGAGGAGATGGTAGAGTTGCTGGTGGGAGGGTAGGTGGGGTAGTAGGGAGACCACTCCTCTCCCAACGGTCCATCCTCTCCATCATCTGATCCATTGCTGATCCAATGCGATGGAGGATGGACGTATGATGAAGGACTCTCTCCTCCATCGTGGGGAGAGGGGTGGTCGCTGCTCCTGCTGACTCCATCTGGTGGTGCGGGCTTCTGTAACGACGGGTGAGTGAAATGAATGAGGAGTCAACTGCAGAGAGCGAAATGTACGGGAAAACGCTTTAATGTCCTTCGAAAAACGTAACAGGTCCAAACATGGGTGAATGCCCAAAACACTGGCGCTACACAAACCCCAAAACCTTGTTACAAACACTGGACAGCGAAACCCAAAAACAGACACGTAACATCACCACACGTAACAACTAATAATCCTGCACAAACACTAGCGGGCAAAACGAACCTAAATAGTACCCATCCCAAAACCCCAACAAGGAACAGGTGAAAACAATTAGACAGACATAAACGAAAAGGAAAAAGGGATCGGTGGCAGCTAGTAGACCGGCGACGACGACCGCCGAGCACCACCCGAACAGGAAGGGGAGCCACCTTCGGTAGTATTCGTGACATGCAGAAGTGGCTTCGGAAAAGTCTATGAATGTTCTTGAGTTGCCCAGCCAGAGCCCGGACTTGAACTCGATCGATCATCTCTGGAGAGACCTGAAAATAGCTGCGCAGCGACGCTCCCCATCCAACCTGACAGAGCTTGAGAGGATCTACAGAGAAGAATTGGAGAAACTCCCCAAATACAGATATGTCAAGCTTGTAGAGTCATACCCAAGAAGACTCGAGGCTGTAATCACTGTCAAAGATGCTTCAACAACAAAACAAGTACTGAGTAAAGGGTCTAAATACTTCGGTAAATGTGATATTTCAGTTTTTTTATACATTTGTGACATCAATATAAATTGTTTATTTTTTATTCATCAGTACAGTAATATGAGATCTGTGCATAAAATATTTACATTTGAGTAATTTAGCAGATAGTCATATCTAGAGCAACTTACAGCAAGTATATTCATCTTAAGATTGCTAGGTGAGACAACCACATATCAGTCAAATATACAGGATACCAACGTTCCATTACAGCTTAACAATGGATATATAGCGTTTTGCAACAAAACCCATTTTAATACATCTTAAATATTTGAACTAAAAAGTCTGAGAACAGTAATATTTTACAAATACGTGAAGGTAACCTTAAGCAATCATTTCTGATTTAATTAAAACACACAAATGTGAAAGTTACATGGCATTTTGGATTGTAATTCTTCATATATTTTCCCTCTGTCAGTCATCAAGTTTCTGTTTGATAAGATTTGATTGCTAATTGATTATATGCAATATGACTGTCCATATAAGGACATCCTGGATGCTGATCGGCAGAATTGTAGCTGTGACGTAGTGATCTCTATCTAGTGGGCTCTGTGAGGGTGTCAGCGTCTAGTGACAATATAAGAGGCCTGTGTTTGATGTTGCAAGTCAGTCACATTTTAACCTTCTTCACCCCGAGACAGTCTCAAGTCATAGCTTGCTACTACTACTACTACTACTACTACTACTGTAAAGCCATGAAGACTCTTGCTCTCCTCTTCTCCTTTGCATTTGTGCTGGTCTTCACTGCGCCCACTAAGACATCTGATGAGATTCATCTACTGCAGAGGATCATGAAAGAGGCTAACAAGACCCTCAATGAAGACCCAGAGGTAAGAAGATTGAAATGTTGAAATATGACAAGTACTATAATGCATTATAACTGCATTATAATCCATTGTATCTACAGTGTTATCAAATGTTGCACTGCTCTATCGGATTAGAAGGTCTCTTGTTAAAAATGAAAAGGGGTCATGAAAAAATGCCACTATTGTGACATTTAGTCATCCTTTCAGGCCCTTTTGGACAATCTAGTGCCAGCGGAATTCAATGAAGTTCGCTGCAGGATACACGGGGTAAGTTGCATCCATATTCTTGATGAAAATGATGAAAACATGATCGACAGTGTGCAGGTTTCCACAGACACAGATTAAGCCTAGTCCTAGAGAATTAAAACTATGTTCAAATGGAGATTCACCGTTGAAAGAGCTCCTTAGTCCAAGAATAGGCTTATCTGTGTCCGGGAAATTGTCCCCTCATGTCCATCAGTGATAACTGTTAATTGATCTGTTAACTTACTCATGTCAACACTTGTTGATGCAATCAGACACTTGTTATTGCTGACCAGAAAGTTGATAATGTATTTTAAAATTTCCTACAGGCCATTTTAGCCATTACAGCAACAGATTCATCATACAACAATTAATAATTATAATAATCTCAAATTCCAGCCTAAAGATTTCTGCATAGCAAAGAAGATGCTGTCTAACATAAACAAAACGCAGTTCGGGAATACAGACAACATAGAGACAATCAGCAGAGTGCTGGAGCAGTACAATAAGGTAAGGAATCATTTAGACAAATCAACTTGGTTGAGGGGGTACTCTAGCTTGGATCGCAGATCTAAAGTGGTATGACAGCACAAACAGACTGGTACCCAGGCTAGGCTAGATTCAGTGAAACATCCAAATTGTCGCAGATAGAAATGCACGTGTCTGTTCAACACAACGTATTTTTTTCTTGTAATGTTGCTCCCACTTGAACAGAGCCCTGCTCTTGTCAATCAAACAGTAACAACTACTCTGAATATTTGTCATAACAATTATGTGTAAAGAAATAAAAAATAGAATATAAAGTAACTCAAAATTTATACAGCGGTGTTCCAGACATGGATGAATCCTAGTCCTGGACTAAAAAGCACTTTAATGGAAATGCTCTTAATCTGGGTCCATGGAACTGTCTGTATCCTAGTCCAGAAAAACACCCCCATAATGCATTACTATTTGATTCATCCACAAAATAAATTGTGTTTCTTAACACAGGATGTATTGAACAACATGCAGGTTGTAGGCAAACACCCTGAGCCTTGTGGAAGTAGTTAGGGTTCTAAGGTAGTCTTCTGGGTTCTTTAGTCTATGGTTCTAAGTGGAATGTTCCGTTTTCTCCCCAGCTTCACCCTTCCAACTGCACTGTGAAGAAGAACGGGGACGAGGAACAGCTCCGCGCTCTCCTGATGAAGCTCTACAACTGTGCCCAAGCCATCTATGCCCGTCCCCACCCTGTCACTCATCACAAAACGACCCCAGCACTTTAAGGGGACTGATGGGAACTCTGTCGACCGTGCATAGTCCAATAACACATATGATTATTTATTGAATTGTATTTAAATGTACTATGACATTTATTTTTGTACTATTTATAAATAAATTAACTAATTGGTAAAAACATTTTTTTTTTTTTTTTATAAATGTGGTTTATTGTTTAAGTGTTGATACAACTGCAGCAAAGATTTTCTAGATTTGACCTATTCCTGACTCTAGCCTCAAACTACATTTTATAATGTGGAATCACTGAACTGTCTGGCAGTCTCCACACTAAAGCACTGGTAAAACACAATCATTAACATTATACTGTATCGTGTGTGGACCACCGGGCAAATCGTGGAACAGGTCAACTTCGTGGCAGTGCCATGGCGTTATAGCATCAACCAATCATTCACATTTATTTTATAAAGCCCTTTTTACATCAGCAGTTGTCAAAGCGCTCTTCAGATACCCAGCCTAAAACCCCAAAGAACAAGCAATGCAGAAGCACAGTGACTAGGAAAAACTCCCTAGAAGTCAGGAAGAACCTAGAGTGGAAGAAACTTAGCATGATTCCAATCTTAAAACATGCTACACACGGCAACCAGACAAATCACACGGCAACCAGACAAATCAAAACAAGACTGAAATAAACAAAAAGATGGATGTTGAAAAAGGAACAAGAAAGAGTGAGATTAAACATGTCCAATAATTTAATAAATTATTAAGAGATACAGGGGGGCTCAGTAGATGTAAACATTTGACATACAGTATAATACAAAATAAAGACACTTTGCTTCCACTACAATGCACCATAAACGATGACATGAGAATGAAGAAATAAAAGCGTAATAAATGAGTTAGTGTTTAATGGGTGAATGGTACTACTATATAGACGGGTTAGCTGACAACGTCACGAACACGACACGCACGTCGATAAGGCAGAAGTTCGTGTGGCGTAATGATTCTGAACGGTCAGATAGCTAGCAACAATGACAAGAAGCTGCCATGTGCGGAATCGTAGGAGGCTGGTTTCAGCTCGTTGCATCTTCTTATTAACAACATGTCTTGTTTTGACTGATGTCACGTCTATGCTAATATGGCTGAAATTTGCTAGCTAACCAACAACTGTTAAGGATGTATTTTAGAGACAAGCGCTCATTGTGCAAATGTATTTATGTTTTCAAAGAACATTTGGAGACTAAATATAGTTTGCTCTATAGTTGCTCACTCGTCGGTATTGTTGCTAAACAACCAGCCCGTCTATAGAAGCGGTATGTCATGCACGTCCTATCATTCAGACATAAAGGAGGAAACTAAGTTTAACCTTTCTCGCCCCGGGGTTCCGCTAGCGGAACACCCACAACATTCCGCGAAATTCAAAAATATTTTTTTGAAATATTTAACTTCCACACATTAACAAGTCCAATACAGCAAATGGAAGATAAACATCTTGTGAATCCAGCTAACATGTCCGAGTTTTAAATGTTTTACAGCGAAAACACAATATATATTTATGTTAGCTCACAACAATAGCCAAACACACAACGCCATGTTTTCACTACAAACATAGCTTTCACAAAACCCACAAACAGAGATAAAATTAATCACTAACCTTTGAACAACTTCATCAGATGACAGTCTTATAACATCATGTTATACAATACATTTATGTTTTGTTCGAAAATGTGCATATTTATAGGTATAAATCGTGGTTTTACATTGCAGCCACCGTCACAAATAGTACCAAAACAGCCAGAATAATTACAGAGAGCAACGTGAAATACATAAATACCCATCATAAAACATTTATGAAAAATACATGTTGTACAGCAAATGAAAGATAAACATCTTGTGAATCCATCCAATATTTCCGATTTTGTACGTGTTTCACAGCGAAAACACAATATATAATTATGTTAGCTCACCACAATAGCCAAACACACAACGCCATTTATTCACCGCTAACATAGCTTTCACAAAACCCACAAATAGAGATAAAATTAATCACTAACCTTTGAACAGCTTCATCAGATGACATCATGTTATACAATACATTTATGTTTGGTTCGAAAATGTGCATATTTATAGCTACGAATCGTGGTTTTACATTGTGAATACGGCACCATAATGCACCAAATTGTCCGGAGATATTTTGGACAGTCACGTAATCTAACCAAAAAACTCATCATAAACTTTGCTAAAAAATACATGTTGTACAGCAAATGAAAGATACACTGGTTCTTAATGCAACCGCTGTGTTAGATTTAAAAAAATAACTTTAGTACAAAGTACAGCATGCAATATTCTAAGACAGCGCCCAGCCATTCTCCGCCATGTTGGAGCCAACATATTCCACAAAAATACGAAATAACATCATAAATATTCTCTTACCTTTGATGATCTTCCATCAGAATGTAGTGCAGGGAGTCCTAGTTCCACAATAAATCGTTGTTTTGTTTTAGAATGTCCATTTCTTCTGTCGAATTAGCAACTTTGGCTAGCATTGTGGAGCGCACATGTCCATCAACTCTTGACGCATGGAACGAAAAATTCCAGAAGTCACAATAAACGTCGAATAAACGGGTCAAACTCAGTTGAAAATCCATCTTTATGATGTTTTTCTCATATGTATCCAATAACGTCGAAGACGGAGCATTTCGTCGTGTATACCTAACGCATTGCAAAAAACAATGTAGTGTTCTCTGGTGCGCAGCTGAATACTGCCAATAGGGCGGACCTGTCACTCCAAAAGCTCTCATTTGGTCTCACATCAAGCTAGACACCCCATTCAACATTCTACTGCCTGTTGACATCTAAGTGGAAGGCGTATGAAGTGCATACAGATCCATAAATAAAAGGCAATTGAATAGGCAAGGCCTTACACAGAGCCCCATTTTCAGAACTTTCACTTCCTGTTTGGAAGTTTGCTGCCAAATGAGTTCTGTTTTACTCACAGATATAATTCAAACAGTTTTAGAAACTTCAGAGTGTTTTCTATCCAATAGTAATAATAATATGCATATCGTATGATCTAGAACAGAGTACGAGGCCGTTTAATTTGGGCACGATTTTTCCCCAAAGTGAAAACAGCGCCCCCTATTTCTAAGTTAAAGTACATTTTAGACTTCCATAAGTGTGATCCTTGAAATAAGGGAATTATGACCTGTGGTATAGATATGAATCATTTCTAGAACTCTTTTTGATTTTGACTATGTTGAAGGGTATCAGATGTATCCTAATGATGTCCTGCCATTAGAAGTGGTGGCGTCTTCATCTTAAATAACACGACTGTTGTTGTTGTCTGTAACAGCCGTCTGAAGAAGGAGTGGACCAAAGCGCAGCGTGGTAAGTGTTCATGATTTATTCATTAAACTGAACACTAAATAACAAAACAACAAAGAGAACGACCGAAACAGTTCTGTCAGGTGCAGAAACACAAAACAGAAAACAACTACCCACAAAACACAGCTGGGAAAAGGCTCCCTAAGTATGGTTCTCAATCAGAGACAACGATAGACAGCTGCCTCTGATTGAGAACCACACCCGGCCAAAACCAAAGAAGTACAAAACATAGAAAATTAACATAGAATGCCAACCCAAATCACACCCTGACCAAACCAAAATAGAGACATAAAAAGATCTCTACGGTAAGGGCGTGACAGTAACCCCCCCAAAGGTGCGGACTCCGGACGCAAAACCTGAACCCATAGGGGAGGGTCTGGGTGGGCATTTGTCCACGTTGGCGGCTCTGGTGAGGGACGTAAGACCCCGCTCCACCTCTGGCTCGGCCCACTTAGGTGGCGCCTCTAGAGCGGGGACCCTCGCCGCCGACCCCGGACTAGGGACCCTCGAAGCGGGCCCCGGACAGGAGGGAGACTCTGGCAGCTCCGGACAGGAGGGAGACTCTGGCAGCTCCGGACAGGAGGGAGACTCTGGCAGCTCCGGACAGGAGGGAGACTCTGGCAGCTCCGGACAGGAGGGAGACTCCTGCAGCTCCGGACAGGAGGGAGACTCTGGCAGCTCCGGACAGGAGGGAGACTGGCAGGTCCGGACTCACCGGGCTGGGGAGACACACAGGAGACCTGGCTCTGGGAGCAGGCACAGGACTCACCAGGCTGGGGAGACATCCAGGAGGCCTCTTCCTTGGCCGAGGCAACGGATACACTGGGCCGTGGAGGCGCACTGGTGGTCTCGAGCACAGAGTTGGCCCCACCCGTTCTGGCTGGATGCCAGCTTCCACCCGGCAAATGCGGGACGCTGGCACCGAGCACACCGGCCTGTGAATGCTCCGCCTCGACACCATGAGTATCACCACACAGCACGGGGCCTGACCAGTCCCATGCTCGCCACGGTAAGCACAGGGAGTTGGCTCAGGTCTAGTACCTCACTCTGCCACACTCCCAGTGTGCCACCCCCCCCCCAAAAAAAATTTGAGGGCTGCCTCTCGGGCTTCCTTGCCAGCCGTTTTCGTGTCACCAACTCCATTCTCCGGTATCCCTCCTCGCACTGTTCTAGAGAATCCAAGGCGGGCTCCGGCACTCTCCCTGGGTCGACCGACCACCTCTCTATCTCCTCCCAGGTTGTCTCAAACTCCAGATAGCACTGCTCACCTGTCCAGGAGTCCCTTTCACCACGCTGCTTGGTCCTTTGGTGGTGGGTAGTTCTGTCACGGCCGTCTGAAGAAGAAAGAGTGGACCAAAGCGCAGCGTGGTAAGTGTCCATGATTTATTAATAAAACTGAACACTAAATAACAAAACAACAAAGAGAACGAACAAAACCGAAACAATTCTGTCAGGTGCAGAAACACAAAACGACTACCCACAAAACACAGGTGGGAAAAGGCTACCTAAGTATGGTTCTCAATCAGAGACAACGATAGACAGCTGCCTCTGATTGAGAACCACACCCGGCCAAAACCAAAGAAATACAAAACATAGAAAATGAACATAGAATGCCCACCCAAATCACACCCTGACCACACCAAAATAGAGACATAAAACGATCTCTACGGTCAGGGCGTGACATCGTCGTTGTCTTGGCAGATGATGACATAGTCACAGCTTTGCACACTCTTGGCATTCTCTCAACCAGCTTCATCAGGTAGTCACCTGGAATGCATCTCAATTAACAGGTGTGCCTTCTTAAAAGTGAATTTGTGGAATTTCTTCCCTTAATGCGTCTGAGCCAATCAGTTGTGTTGTGACAAGATAGCCCTATTTGGTCAAATACCAAGTCCATATTATGGCAAGAACAGCTCAAATAAGCAAAGAGAAACGACAGTCCATCATTAGTTTAAGACATTTCAAGGTCTTTGAACGTTTCTTCAAGTGCAGTCGCAAAAACCATCAAGAGCTATGATGAAATCGGCTCTAATGAGGACCGTCACAGGAATGGAAGACCCAGAGTTACCTCTGCTGCAGAGGATAAGTTCATTAGAATTACCAGCCTCAGAAATTGCAGCCCAAATAATTTCTTCACAGAGTTCAAGTAACAGACACATCTCAACATCAACTGTTCAGAGGAGACTGTGTGAATCAGGCCTTCATGGTCGAATTGCTGCAAAGAAACCACTACTAAAGGACATCAATAAGAAGAAGAGACTTGCTTGGGCCAAGAAACCCGAGCAATGGACAATAGACCGGTGGAAATGTATCATTTGGGGTGGAGTCCAAATTTGAGATTTCCAACCGGAGTGTCTTTGTGAGATGTGGTGTTGGTGAACGGATGATCTCCGCATGTGTATTTCCCACCGTAAAGCATGGAGGAGGAGGTGTTATGGTGTGGGGGTGCTTTTCTGGTGACACTGTCTGTGATTTATTTAGAATTCAAGGCACACTTAACCAGCATGGCTACCACAGCCTTCTGCAGCGATACGCCATCCCATCTGGTTTGGGCTTAGTCCCACTATCATTTGTTTTTCAACAGGACAATAACCCAACACACCTCCAGGCTGTGTAAGGGCTATTTGACCAAGAAGGAGAGTGATGGAGTGCTGCATCAGGTGACCTGGCCTCCACAATCCCCCGACCTCAACCAAATTGAGATGGTTTGGGATGAGTCAGACCGCAGAGTGAAGGAAAAGCAGCCAACAAGTGCTCAGCATATGTGGGAACTCCTTCAAGACGGTTGGAAAATCATTCCAGAGGAAGCTGGTTGAGAGAATGCCAAGAGTGTGCAAAGCTGTCATCAAGGCAGAGGGTGGCTACTTTGAAGAATCTCAAATCTAAAATATTTTTGGATTTGTTTAACACTTGATGATTCCATATGTGTTATTTCACATTTTTAATGTCTTCACTATTTTTCTACAATGTAGAAAATAGTCAAAATGAAGAAAAACCCTTGAAAGAGTAGGTGTTCTAAAACTTTTGACCGGTAGTGTAAGTATTCAGACCCTTTACTCAGTACTTTGTTGAAACACCTTTGGAAGCGATTACAACATTGAGTCTTCTTCGGTATGACACTACAAGCTTGGCACACTTGTATTTGGGGAGTTTCTCCCATTCTTCTGTGTAGATCCTTAGAAGTTATGACAGGTTTGATGGGGAGAGTAGCTGCACAGCTGTTTTCAGGTCTCTCCAGAGATGTTCAATCGGGTTCAAATCCGGGCTCTGGCTGGGCCACTCAAGCACATTCAAAGACTTGTCTCTAAACCACTCCTGCTTTTTCTTGGCTGTGTGCTTAGGGCCGTTGTCCTGTTGGAAGATGAAGCTTCGCCCAAGTCTGAGGTCCTGAACAGTCTGGAGCAGGTTTTCATCAAGGTTCTCTCTGTACTTTGCTCCGTTCACCTTTCCCTCGATCCTGACTAGTCTCGTGATTTTAATGAGTTACATTTATTTAAGGGCTGGGGCGAAGGTTCCCCTTCCAACAGGACAACTACCCTAAGCATACAGCAAAGACAACGCAGAAGTGGCTTCGGAAAAGTCTATGAATGTTCTTGAGTTGCCCAGCCAGAGCCCGGACTTGAACTCGATCGATCATCTCTGGAGAGACCTGAAAATAGCTGCGCAGCGACGCTCCACATCCAACCTGACAGAGCTTGAGAGGATCTGTAGAGAAGAATTGGAGAAACTCCCCAAATACAGATGTGCCAAGCTTGTAGAGTCATACCCAAGAAGAGTCGCGGCTGTAATCACTGTCAAAGATGCTTCAACAACAAAACAAGTACTGAGTAAAGGGTCTAAATACTTCGGTAAATGTGATATTTCAGTTTTTTTTATACATTTGTGACATCAATATACATTGTTTATTTTTTATTCATCAGTACAGTAATATGAGATCTGTGCATAAAATATTTACATTTGAGTAATTTAGCAGATAGTCATATTTAGAGCAACTTACAGCAAGTATATTCATCTTAAGATTGCTAGGTGAGACAACCACATATCAGTCAAATATACAGGATACCAACGTTCCATTACAGCTTAACAATGGATATATAGCGTTTTGCAACAAAACCCATTTTAATACATCTTAAATACTTGAACTAAAAAGTCTGAGAACAGTAATATTTTACAAATACGTGAAGGTAACCTTAAGCAATCATTTCTGATTTAATTAAAACACACAAATGTGAAAGTTACATGGCATTTTGGATTGTAATTCTTCATATATTTTCCCTCTGTCAGTCATCAAGTTTCTGTTTGATAAGATTTGATTGCTAATTGATTATATGCAATATGACTGTCCATATAAGGACATCCTGGATGCTGATCGGCAGAATTGTAGCTGTGACGTAGTGATCTCTATCTAGTGGGCTCTGTGAGGGTGTCAGCGTCTAGTGACAATATAAGAGGCCTGTGTTTGATGTTGCAAGTCAGTCACATTTTAACCTTCTTCACCCCGAGACAGTCTCAAGTCATAGCCTGCTACTACTACTACTACTACTACTACTACTACTGTAAAGCCATGAAGACTCTTGCTCTCCTCTTCTCCTTTGCATTTGTGCTGGTCTTCACTGCGCCCACTAAGACATCTGATGAGATTCATCTACTGCAGAGGATCATGAAAGAGGCTATCAAGACCCTCAATGAAGACCCAGAGGTAAGAAGATTGAAATGTTGAAATATGACAAGTACTATAATGCATTATAACTGCATTATAATCCATTGTATCTACAGTGTTTTCAAATGCTGCACTGCTCTATCGGATTAGAAGGTCTCTTGTTAAAAATGAAAAGGGGTCATGAAAAAATGCCACTATTGTGACATTTAGTCATCCTTTCAGGCCCTTTTGGACCAATTAGTGCCAGCGGAATTCAATCAAGATCGCTGCAGGTTACACGGGGTAAGTTGCATCCATATTCTTGATGAAAATGATGAAAACATGATCGTGTGCAGGTTTCCACAGACACAGATTAAGCCTAGTCCTAGAGAATTAAAACTATGTTCAAATGGAGATTCACCGTTGAAAGAGCTCCTTAGTCCAAGAATAGGCTTATCTGTGTCCGGGAAATTGTCCCCTCATGTCCATCAGTGATAACTACTGTTAATTGATCTGTTAACTTACTCATGTCAACACTTGTTGATGCATGCAGACACTTGTTATTGCTGACCAGAAAGTTGACAATGTATTTAAAAATTTCCTACAGGCTATTTTAGCCATTACAGCAACAGATTCATCATACAACAATTAATAATTATAATAATCTCAAATTCCAGCCTAAAGATTTCTGCATAGCAAAGAAGATTCTGTCTAACATAAACAAAACGCAGTTCGGGAATACAGACAACATAGAGACAATCAGCAGAGTGCTGGAGCAGTACAATAAGGTAAGGAATCATTTAGACAAATCAACTTGGTTGAGGGGGTACTCTAGCTTGGATCGCAGATCTAAAGTGGTATGACAGCACAAACAGACTGGTACCCAGGCTAGGCTAGATTCAGTGAAACATCCAAATTGTCGCAGATAGAAATGCACGTGTCTGTTCAACACAACGTATTTTTTTCTTGTAATGTTGCTCCCACTTGAACAGAGCCCTGCTCTTGTCAATCAAACAGTAACAACTACTCTGAATATTTGTCATAACAATTATGTGTAAAGAAATAAAAAATAGAATATAAAGTAACTCAAAACTTATACAGCGGTGTTCCAGACATGGATGAATCCTAGTCCTGGACTAAAAAGCACTTTTTTAATGGAAATGCTCTTAATCTGGGTCCATGGAACTGTCTGTATCCTAGTCCAGAAAAACACCCCCATAATGCATTACTATTTGATTCATCCACAAAATAAATTGTGTTTCTTAACACAGGATGTATTGAACAACATGCAGGTTGTAGGCAAACACCCTGAGCCTTGTGGAAGTAGTTAGGGTTCTAAGGTAGTCTTCTGGGTTCTTTAGTCTATGGTTCTAAGTGGAATGTTCCGTTTTCTCCCCAGCTTCACCCTTCCAACTGCACTGTGAAGAAGAACGGGGACGAGGAACAGCTCCGCGCTCTCCTGATGAAGCTCTACAACTGTGCCCAAGCCATCTATGCCCGTCCCCACCCTGTCACTCATCACAAAACGACCCCAGCACTTTAAGGGGACTGATGGGAACTGATGGGAACTCTGTCGACCGTGCATAGTCCAATAACACATATGATTATTTATTGAATTGTATTTAAATGTACTATGACATTTATTTTTGTACTATTTATAAATAAATTAACTAATTGGTAAAAACATTTTTTTTTTTAATAAATGTGGTTTATTGTTTAAGTGTTGATACAACTGCAGCAAAGATTTTCTAGATTTGACCTATTCCTGACTCTAGCCTCAAACTACATTTTATAATGTGGAATCACTGAACTGTCTGGCAGTCTCCACACTAAAGCACTGGTAAAACACAATCATTAACATTATACTGTATCGTGTGTGGACCACCGGGCAAATCGTGGAACAGGTCAACTTCGTGGCAGTGCCATGGCGTTATAGCATCAACCAATCATTCACATTTATTTTATAAAGCCCTTTTTACATCAGCAGTTGTCAAAGCGCTCTTCAGATACCCAGCCTAAAACCCCAAAGAACAAGCAATGCAGAAGCACAGTGACTAGGAAAAACTCCCTAGAAGTCAGGAAGAACCTAGAGTGGAAGAAACTTAGCATGATTCCAATCTTAAAACATGCTACACACGGCAACCAGACAAATCACACGGCAACCAGACAAATCAAAACAAGACTGAAATAAACAAAAAGATGGATGTTGAAAAAGGAACAAGAAAGAGTGAGATTAAACATGTCCAATAATTTAATAAATTATTAAGAGATACAGGGGGGCTCAGTAGATGTAAACATTTGACATACAGTATAATACAAAATAAAGACACTTTGCTTCCACTACAATGCACCATAAACGATGACATGAGAATGAAGAAATAAAAGCGTAATAAATGAGTTAGTGTTTAATGGGTGAATGGTACTACTATATAGACGGGTTAGCTGACAACGTCACGAACACGACACGCACGTCGATAAGGCAGAAGTTCGTGTGGCGTAATGATTCTGAACGGTCAGATAGCTAGCAACAATGACAAGAAGCTGCCATGTGGGGAATCGTAGGAGGCTGGTTTCAGCTCGTTGCATCTTCTTATTAACAACATGTCTTGTTTTGACTGATGTCACGTCTATGCTAATATGGCTGAAATTTGCTAGCTAACCAACAACTGTTAATGATGTATTTTAGAGACAAGCGCTCATTGTGCAAATGTATTTATGTTTTCAAAGAACATTTGGAGACTAAATATAGTTTACACAATAGTTGCTCACTCGTCGGTATTGTTGCTAAACAACCAGCCCGTCTATAGAAGCGGTATGTCATGCACGTCCTATCATTCAGACATAAAGGAGGAAACTAAGTTTAACCTTTCTCGCCCCGGGGTTCCGCTGATGGAACACCCACAACATTCCGCTGCCTTCGCAGCGCGCGAAATTCAAAAATATTTTTTAGAAATATTTAACTTCCACACATTAACAAGTCCAATACAGCAAATGGAAGATAAACATCTTGTGAATCCAGCCAACATGTCCGAGTTTTAAATGTTTTACAGCGAAAACACAATATATATTTATGTTAGCTCACAACAATAGCCAAATACACAACGCCATGTTTTCACTGCAAACATAGCTTTCACAAAACCCACAAATAGAGATAAAATGAATCACTAACCTTTGAACAACTTCATCAGATGACAGTCTTATAAGATCATGTTATACAATACATTTATGTTTTGTTCGAAAATGTGCATATTTATAGGTATAAATCGTGGTTTTACATTGCAGCCACCGTCACAAATAGTACCAAAACAGCCAGAATAATTACAGAGAGCAACGTGAAATACATAAATACTCATCATAAAACATTTATGAAAAATACATGTTGTACAGCAAATGAAAGATAAACATCTTGTGAATCCAGGCAATATTTCCGATTTTTTAAGTGTTTCACAGCGAAAACACAATATATAATTATGTTAGCTCACCACAATAGCCAAACACACAACGCCATTTATTCACCGCTAACATAGCTTTCACAAAACCCACAAATAAAGATAAAATTAATCACTAACCTTTGAACAACTTCATCAGATGACATCATGTTATACAATACATTTATGTTTTGTTCGAAAATGTGCATATTTATAGCTACAAATCGTGGTTTTACATTGTGAATACGGCACCATAATGCACCAAATTGTCCGGAGATATTTTGGACAGTCACGTAATCTAACCAAAAAACTCATCATAAACTTTGCTAAAAAATACATGTTGTACAGCAAATGAAAGATACACTGGTTCTTAATGCAACCGCTGTGTTAGATTTTAAAAAAAGAACTTTAGTACAAAGTACAGCATGCAATATTCTGAGACAGTGCCCAGCCATTCTCCGCCATGTTGGAGCCAACATATTCCACAAAAATACGAAATAACATCATAAATATTCTCTTACCTTTGATGATCTTCCATCAGAATGTAGTGCAGGGAGTCCTAGTTCCACAATAAATCGTTGTTTTGTTTTAGAATGTCCATTTCTTCTGTCGAATTAGCAACTTTGGCTAGCATTGTGGAGCGCACATGTCCATCAACTCTTGACGCATGGAACGAAAAATTTCAGAAGTCACAATAAACGTCGAATAAACGGGTCAAACTCAGTTGAAAATCCATCTTTATGATGTTTTTCTCATATGTATCCAATAACGTCGAAGACGGAGCATTTCGTCGTGTATACCTAACGCATTGCAAAAAACAATGTAGTGTTCTCTGGTGCGCAGCTGAATACTGCCAATAGGGCGGACCTGTCACTCCAAAAGCTCTCATTTGGTCTCACATCAAGCTAGACACCCCATTCAACATTCTACTGCCTGTTGACATCTAAGTGGAAGGCGTATGAAGTGCATACAGATCCATAAATAAAAGGCAATTGAATAGGCAAGGCCTTACACAGAGCCCCATTTTCAGAACTTTCACTTCCTGTTTGGAAGTTTGCTGCCAAATGAGTTCTGTTTTACATTTACATTTACATTTAAGTCATTTAGCAGACGCTCTTATCCAGAGCGACTTACAAATTGGAAAGTTCATACATATTCATCCTGTTTTACTCACAGATATAATTCAAACAGTTTTAGAAACTTCAGAGTGTTTTCTATCCAATAGTAATAATAATATGCATATCGTATGATCTAGAACAGAGTACGAGGCCGTTTAATTTGGGCACGATTTTTCCCCAAAGTGAAAACAGCGCCCCCTATTTCTAAGTTAAAGTACATTTTAGACTTCCATAAGTGTGATCCTTGAAATAAGGGAATTATGACCTGTGGTATAGATATGAATCATTTCTAGAACTCTTTTTGATTTTGACTATGTTGAAGGGTATCAGATGTATCCTAATGATGTCCTGCCATTAGAAGTGGTGGCGTCTTCATCTTAAATAACACGACTGTTGTTGTTGTCTGTAACGGCCGTCTGAAGAAGGAGTGGACCAAAGCGCAGCGTGGTAAGTGTTCATGATTTATTCATTAAACTGAACACTAAATAACAAAACAACAAAGAGAACGACCGAAACAGTTCTGTCAGGTGCAGAAACACAAAACAGAAAACAACTACCCACAAAACACAGCTGGGAAAAGGCTCCCTAAGTATGGTTCTCAATCAGAGACAACGATAGACAGCTGCCTCTGATTGAGAACCACACCCGGCCAAAACCAAAGAAGTACAAAACATAGAAAATTAACATAGAATGCCAACCCAAATCACACCCTGACCAAACCAAAATAGAGACATAAAAAGATCTCTACGGTCAGGGCGTGACAGTAACCCCCCCAAAGGTGCGGACTCCGGACGCAAAACCTGAACCCATAGGGGAGGGTCTGGGTGGGCATTTGTCCACGTTGGCGGCTCTGGTGAGGGACGTAAGACCCCGCTCCACCTCTGGCTCGGCCCACTTAGGTGGCGCCTCTAGAGCGGGGACCCTCGCCGCCGACCCCGGACTAGGGACCCTCGAAGCGGGCCCCGGACAGGAGGGAGACTCTGGCAGCTCCGGACAGGAGGGAGACTCTGGCAGCTCCGGACAGGAGGGAGACTCTGGCAGCTCCGGACAGGAGGGAGACTCTGGCAGCTCCGGACAGGAGGGAGACTCTGGCAGCTCCGGACAGGAGGGAGACTCTGGCAGCTCCGGACAGGAGGGAGACTCTGGCAGCTCCGGACTCACCGGGCTGGGGAGACACACAGGAGACCTGGCTCTGGGAGCAGGCACAGGACTCACCAGGCTGGGGAGACATCCAGGAGGCCTCTTCCTTGGCCGAGGCACCGGATACACTGGGCCGTGGAGGCGCACTGGTGGTCTCGAGCACAGAGTTGGCCCCACCCGTTCTGGCTGGATGCCAGCTTCCACCCGGCAAATGCGGGACGCTGGCACCGAGCACACCGGCCTGTGAATGCTCCGCCTCGACACCATGAGCATCACCACACAGCACGGGGCCTGACCAGTCCCATGCTCGCCACGGTAAGCACAGGGAGTTGGCTCAGGTCTAGTACCTCACTCTGCCACACTCCCAGTGTGCCACCCCCCAAAAAATTGGGGGCTGCCTCTCGGGCTTCCTTGCCAGCCGTTTTCGTGTCACCAACTCCATTCTCCGGTATCCCTCCTCGCACTGTTCTAGAGAATCCAAGGCGGGCTCCGGCACTCTCCCTGGGTCGACCGACCACCTCTCTATCTCCTCCCAGGTTGTCTCAAACTCCAGATAGCACTGCTCACCTGTCCAGGAGTCCCTTTCACCACGCTGCTTGGTCCTTTGGTGGTGGGTAGTTCTGTCACGGCCGTCTGAAGAAGAAAGAGTGGACCAAAGCGCAGCGTGGTAAGTGTCCATGATTTATTAATGAAACTGAACACTAAATAACAAAACAACAAAGAGAACGAACAAAACCAGAACAATTCTGTCAGGTGCAGAAACACAAAACGACTACCCACAAAACACAGGTGGGAAAAGGCTACCTAAGTATGGTTCTCAATCAGAGACAACGATAGACAGCTGCCTCTGATTGAGAACCACACCCGGCCAAAACCAAAGAAATACAAAACATAGAAAATGAACATAGAATGCCCACCCAAATCACACCCTGACCACACCAAAATAGAGACATAAAAAGATCTCTACGGTCAGGGCGTGACATCGTCGTTGTCTTGGCAGATGATGACATAGTCACAGCTTTGCACACTCTTGGCATTCTCTCAACCAGCTTCATCAGGTAGTCACCTGGAATGCATCTCAATTAACAGGTGTGCCTTCTTAAAAGTGAATTTGTGGAATTTCTTCCCTTAATGCGTCTGAGCCAATCAGTTGTGTTGTGACAAGATAGCCCTATTTGGTCAAATACCAAGTCCATATTATGGCAAGAACAGCTCAAATAAGCAAAGAGAAACGACAGTCCATCATTAGTTTAAGACATTTCAAGGTCTTTGAACGTTTCTTCAAGTGCAGTCGCAAAAACCATCAAGAGCTATGATGAAATCGGCTCTAATGAGGACCGTCACAGGAATGGAAGACCCAGAGTTACCTCTGCTGCAGAGGATAAGTTCATTAGAATTACCAGCCTCAGAAATTGCAGCCCAAATAAATTCTTCACAGAGTTCAAGTAACAGACACATCTCAACATCAACTGTTCAGAGGAGACTGTGTGAATCAGGCCTTCATGGTCGAATTGCTGCAAAGAAACCACTACTAAAGGACATCAATAAGAAGAAGAGACTTGCTTGGGCCAAGAAACCCGAGCAATGGACAATAGACCGGTGGAAATGTATCCTTTGGGGTGGAGTCCAAATTTGAGATTTCCAACCGGAGTGTCTTTGTGAGATGTGGTGTTGGTGAACGGATGATCTCCACATGTGTATTTCCCACCGTAAAGCATGGAGGAGGAGGTGTTATGGTGTGGGGGTGCTTTGCTGGTGACACTATCTGTGATTTATTTAGAATTCAAGGCACACTTAACCAGCATGGCTACCACAGCCTTCTGCAGCGATACGCCATCCCATCTGGTTTGGGCTTAGTCCCACTATCATTTGTTTTTCAACAGGACAATAAACCAACACACCTCCAGGCTGTGTAAGGGCTATTTGACCAAGAAGGAGAGTGATGGAGTGCTGCATCAGATGACCTGGCCTCCACAATCCCCCGACCTCAACCAAATTGAGATGGTTTGGGATGAGTCAGACCGCAGAGTGAAGGAAAAGCAGCCAACAAGTGCTCAGCCTATGTGGGAACTCCTTCAAGACTGTTGGAAAATCATTCCAGGTGAGGCTGGTTGAGAGAATTCCAAGAGTGTGCAAAGCTGTCATCAAGGCAGAGGGTGGCTACTTTGAAGAATCTCAAATCTAAAATATTTTTGGATTTGTTTAACACTTGATGATTCCATATGTGTTATTTCACATTTTTAATGTCTTCACTATTTTTCTACAATGTCGAAAATAGTCAAAATGAAGAAAAACCCTTGAAAGAGTAGGGGTTCTAAAACTTTTGACCGGTAGTGTAAGTATTCAGACCCTTTACTCAGTACTTTGTTGAAACACCTTTGGAAGCGATTACAGCATTGAGTCTTCTTCGGTATGACACTACAAGCTTGGCACACTTGTATTTGGGGAGTTTCTCCCATTCTTCTGTGCAGATCCTTAGAATTTATGACAGGTTTGATGGGGAGAGTAGCTGCACAGCTGTTTTCAGGTCTCTCCAGAGATGTTCAATCGGGTTCAAATCCGGGCTCTGGCTGGGCCACTCAAGCACATTCAAAGACTTGTCTCTAAACCACTCCTGCTTTTTCTTGGCTGTGTGCTTAGGGCCGTTGTCCTGTTGGAAGATGAAGCTTCGCCCAAGTCTGAGGTCCTGAACAGTCTGGAGCAGGTTTCATCAAGGTTCTCTCTGTACTTTGCTCCGTTCACCTTTCCCTCGATCCTGACTAGTCTAGTGATTTTAATGAGTTACATTTATTTAAGGACTGGGGCGAAGGTTCCCCTTCCAACAGGACAACTACCCTAAGCATACAGCAAAGACAATGCAGTGTAACGACGGGTGAGTGAAATGAATGAGGAGTCAACTGCAGAGAGCGAAATGTACAGGAAAACGCTTTAATGTCCTTCGAAAAACGTAACAGGTCCAAACATGGGTGAATGCCCAAAACACTGGCGCTACACAAACCCCAAAACCTAGTTTCAAACACTGGACAGCGAAACCCAAAAACAGACACGCAACATCACCACATGTAACAACTAATAATCCCGCACAAACACTAGCGGGCAAAACGAACCTAAATAGTACCCATCCCAAAACCCCAACAAGGAACAGGTGAAAACAATTAGACAGACATAAACGAAAAGGAAAAAGGGATCGGTGGCAGCTAGTAGACCGGCGACGACGACCGCCGAGCGCCACCCGAACAGGAAGGGGAGCCCCCTTCGGTACTATTCGTGACAGTACCCCCCTCCTGACGCGCGGCCCCCGCAGCGCGCCGACACCGGCCTCGGGGACGACCCCGGGGGCGAGGTGCAGGGCGATCCGGATGGAGGCGATGGAATTCCCTTAGTATAGTTGGATCCAATATATCCCCCACCGGGACCCAGCACCTCTCCTCCGGCCCGTACCCCTCCCAGTCCACGAGGTACTGCAGGCCCCTCACCCGGCGTCTGGAGTCCAGAATGGACCGTATCGTGTACGCCGGGGACCCCTCTATGTCCAGAGGGGGCGGAGGGACCTCCGGAACCTCACCTTCCTGCATGGGACCAGCTACCACCGGCCTGAGGAGAGACACATGAAACGAGGGGTTAATACAATAATACGACGGAAGTAACAATCGATAACACACCTCGTTTATTCTCCTCAGGACTTTAAATTGCCCTACACACTGCGGACCCAGCTTCCGGCAGGGCAGGCGGAGGGGCAGGTTTCGGGTCGAGAGCCAGACCCTATCCCCCAGTGCAAACACGGGGGCCTCACTGCGGTGACGGTCAGCGCTCTTCTTCTGCCGTCCACTCGCCTGACGCAATGACTCCTGGACGGCTATCCAGGTCTCCTTAGAGCGCTGCACCCACTCCTCCACCGCAGGAGCCTCGGTCTGGCTCTGATGCCATTGTGCCAGAACCGGCTGGTACCCCAACACACACTCAAATGGTGACATGTTGGTAGAGGAGTGGCTTAGTGAGTTCTGGGCCATCTCTGCCCAGGGGATGTATCTTGACCACTCCCCTGGCCGGTCCTGGCAATACGACCGCAGAAACCTACCCACCTCCTGGTTCACTCTCTCCACCTGCCCATTACCTTCCGGGTGATAACCCGAGGTCAGGCTGACCGAGACCCCCAGACGCTCCATAAACGCCTTCCATACTCTGGACGTGAACTGGGGACCCCGATCAGAAACGATATCCTCGGGCACCCCGTAGTGCCGGAAGACATGGGTGAATAGTGCCTCCGCAGTCTGCAGGGCCGTAGGGAGACCGGGCAACGGGATAAGACGGCAGGACTTAGAGAACCGATCCACAGCGACCAGGATCGTCGTGTTCCCCTGAGACAGGGGAAGATCAGTAAGAAAATCCACCGATAGATGGGACCACGGCCGTTGTGGAACGGGGAGGGGTTGTAATTTCCCTCGTGGCAAATGCCTAGGAGCCTTACTCTGGGCGCAAACCGAACAGGAGGAGACATAGAATCGCACGTCTCTCACCAAGGTAGGCCACCAGTACTTCCCTCTAAGACTTCGCACCGTCCTCGAAATACCCGGGTGACCTGACGAGGGTAGACTATGAGCCCATCGAATCAATTGATCACGAACAGCGAGCGGCACATACCTACGACCCTCCGGGCACTGTGGAGGCGCAGGTTCCTCCCTTAGTGCCCGCTCGATGTCCGCGTCCACCTCCCATACTACCGGTGCTACCAGCTTGGCAGCCGGAATGATGGGAGTAGGATCGATGGACCGGTCATCAGTGTCGTATAGTCGGGACAGCGCGTCGGCCTTAGTATTGAGGGAACCTGGTCGATACGAAATCGTAAAACGAAATCGGGTGAAATACATGGCCCACCTTGCCTGACGAGGATTCAGTCTCCTAGCTGATCGGATATACTCCAGGTTACGGTGGTCAGTCCAGATGAGGAAAGGGTGCTTAGCCCCCTCAAGCCAGTGTCTCCACACCTTCAGAGCCTTAACCATGGCCAACAACTCCCTATCCCCCACATCATAATTCCGCTCCGCTGGCCCAAGCTTCTTCGAAAAAAAGGCACAGGGGCGGAGCTTCGGTGGCGTACCCGAGCGCTGCGAGAGCACAGCCCCAACCCCAGCCTCGGATGCGTCCACCTCAACCATGAACGCCAAAGAGGGGTCAGGATACGCCAACACTGGCGCGTTGGTGAACAGCGCCTTCAAACGACGGAAAGCTCTGTCCGCCTCTGCTGACCACTGCAAGCGCACCGGCCCCCCCTTCAGCAGTGAGGTAATAGGGGCCGCCACCTGACCAAAACCCCGGATAAACCTCCGGTAGTAATTGGCAAACCCTAAGAACCGCTGCACCTCCTTTACCGTGGTCGGAGTCGGCCAATTACGCACGGCATTTCCGAGGTGGAAATGCGATAACCCAGGAAGGAAACGGCTCGTTTGGAAAACTCACATTTCTCTGCCTTCACGTACAGGTCATGCTCCAGCAGTCGCCCAAGAACCTTGCGCACCAGAGACACATGCTCGGCGCGTGCAGCGGAGTAGATCAAGATGTCGTCAATATACACCACTACACCCTGTCCGTGCAGGTCTCTGAGAATCTCATCAACGAAGGATTGAAAGATGGCTGGAGCATTCTTTAACCCGTACGGCATGACGAGGTACTCATAATGGCCAGATGTGGTACTAAACGCGGTTTTCCACTCATCTCCCTCCCGAATACGCACCAGATTATATGCGCTCCTGAGGTCCAATTTCATGAAGAATCGCGCCCCGTGAAATGATTCCACCGCCGTAGCGATGAGAGTTAGTGGGTAACTAAAACCCACAGTGATGGAATTTAGACCTCGATAATCAATACACGGACGCAAACCACCCTCCTTTTTCTTCACAAAAAAAGAAACTCGAGGAGACGGGTGACATGGAGGGCCGAATGTACCCCTGTCCCAGAGCTTCCGTGACATATGTCTCCATAGCCAACGTCTCCTCCTGGGACAACGGATACACGTGACTCCTGGGGAGTGCAGCGTTTACCTGGAGGTTTATCACGCAATCCCACTGTCGATGGGGTGGTAATAGGGTCGCCTTCCTCTTACTGAAGGCGATAGCCAAATCGGCATACTCAGCAGGAATGCGCACGGTGGAAACCTGGTCTGGACTCTCCACCGTTGTCGCACCGATGGAAACTCCTAAACACCTGCCTGAACACTCATCAGACCACCCCTGGAGAGCTCCCTGTCTCCACGAAATAGTAGGATTGTGAATAGCCAGCCAGGGAATCCCCAACACCACCGGAAATGCAGGTGAATCGATAAGGAACAGACTAATCCGCTCCTTATGATTTCCCTGCGTCATCATCTCCAGAGGAATCGTGGCTTCCCTGACCAGCCCTGACCCTAACGGTCGACTATCTAAGGAGTGCACAGGGAAGGGGGGGTCTACCTTGACTAACGGAATCCTCAACCTCTGGGCGAGTCCGCGATCAATAAAATTCCCCGCTGCGCCTGAATCGACTAGCGCCTTATGCTGGAGAGATGGGAAAAACCTTAGAAAACAGATTAACAAAAACATGTGACCAACAGGAAGCTCTGGGAGAGTGTGGTGCTGACTCACCTGGGGTGACCGAGGAGTGTTCTGCCTGCCCTCTCGACTCCCAGATGGACTCCTCCAGCACCGACCGGAAGTGTGCCCTCTCCGGCCACACTGGGTACAGGAGGAGCCTCCTCCTCCGGTCTCCCTAGACGCAGCCCCTCCTAGCTCCATAGGAATGGGAGCGGGGGGGGCAGGAGGTGGAACTGACAGGACCCTTTCAGAACGTCCGCGAGCAGCCAGCAGATGGTCTAGCCGGATTGACATGTCAATCAGCTCATCCAAGCTGAGCGTAGTGTCCCGACAAGCCAGTTCCCTGCGGACGTCCTCTCTTAGGCTACACCTGTAATGGTCTATCAGGGCCCTGTCGTTCCACCCGGCTCCAGCGGCCAAAGTTCGGAAGTCCAATGCAAAATCCTGCGCGCTCCTCGTCCCCTGCCGGAGATGGAACAACCTCTCAACCGCCGCTCGGCCATCCGGGGGATGATCGAACACAGCCCGGAAACGGCGGGTGAACTCCAGGTAGTGACCCCTCGCTGAGTCGGGCCCATTCCAGACGGCGTTGGCCCACTCCAGGGCCCTACCCGTCAGGCAGGAAACGAGGACATTCATGCTCTCCTCGTCCGAGGGAGCAGGCCTTATGGTGGCCAGGTAGAGATCAAGTTGTAGCAGAAATCCCTGGCACCCGACCGCTGCTCCATCGTACTCCCTCGGAGGCGTGATGCGCAGGGCGCTGGCACCGGATCCCGCTGGAGGAGATGGTAGAGTTGCTGGTGGGAGGGTAGGTGGGGTAGTAGGGAGACCACTCCTCTCCCAACGGTCCATCCTCTCCATCATCTGATCCATTGCTGATCCAATGCGATGGAGGATGGACGTATGATGAAGGACTCTCTCCTCCATCGTGGGGAGAGGGGTGGTCGCTGCTCCTGCTGACTCCATCTGGTGGTGCGGGCTTCTGTAACGACGGGTGAGTGAAATGAATGAGGAGTCAACTGCAGAGAGCGAAATGTACGGGAAAACGCTTTAATGTCCTTCGAAAAACGTAACAGGTCCAAACATGGGTGAATGCCCAAAACACTGGCGCTACACAAACCCCAAAACCTTGTTACAAACACTGGACAGCGAAACCCAAAAACAGACACGCAACATCACCACACGTAACAACTAATAATCCTGCACAAACACTAGCGGGCAAAACGAACCTAAATAGTACCCATCCCAAAACCCCAACAAGGAACAGGTGAAAACAATTAGACAGACATAAACGAAAAGGAAAAAGGGATCGGTGGCAGCTAGTAGACCGGCGACGACGACCGCCGAGCACCACCCGAACAGGAAGGGGAGCCACCTTCGGTAGTATTCGTGACATGCAGAAGTGGCTTCGGAAAAGTCTATGAATGTTCTTGAGTTGCCCAGCCAGAGCCCGGACTTGAACTCGATCGATCATCTCTGGAGAGACCTGAAAATAGCTGCGCAGCGACGCTCCCCATCCAACCTGACAGAGCTTGAGAGGATCTACAGAGAAGAATTGGAGAAACTCCCCAAATACAGATGTGTCAAGCTTGTAGAGTCATACCCAAGAAGACTCGAGGCTGTAATCACTGTCAAAGATGCTTCAACAACAAAACAAGTACTGAGTAAAGGGTCTAAATACTTCGGTAAATGTGATATTTCAGTTTTTTTATACATTTGTGACATCAATATAAATTGTTTATTTTTTATTCATCAGTACAGTAATATGAGATCTGTGCATAAAATATTTACATTTGAGTAATTTAGCAGATAGTCATATCTAGAGCAACTTACAGCAAATATATTCATCTTAAGATTGCTAGGTGGGACAACCACATATCAGTCAAATATACAGGATACCAACGTTCCATTACAGCTTAACAATGGATATATAGCGTTTTGCAACAAAACCCATTTTAATACATCTTAAATATTTGAACTAAAAAGTCTGAGAACAGTAATATTTTACAAATACGTGAAGGTAACCTTAAGCAATCATTTCTGATTTAATTAAAACACACAAATGTGAAAGTTACATGGCATTTTGGATTGTAATTCTTCATATATTTTCCCTCTGTCAGTCATCAAGTTTCTGTTTGATAAGATTTGATTGCTAATTGATTATATGCAATATGACTGTCCATATAAGGACATCCTGGATGCTGATCGGCAGAATTGTAGCTGTGACGTAGTGATCTCTATCTAGTGGGCTCTGTGAGGGTGTCAGCGTCTAGTGACAATATAAGAGGCCTGTGTTTGATGTTGCAAGTCAGTCACATTTTAACCTTCTTCACCCCGAGACAGTCTCAAGTCATAGCTTGCTACTACTACTACTACTACTACTACTACTGTAAAGCCATGAAGACTCTTGCTCTCCTCTTCTCCTTTGCATTTGTGCTGGTCTTCACTGCGCCCACTAAGACATCTGATGAGATTCATCTACTGCAGAGGATCATGAAAGAGGCTAACAAGACCCTCAATGAAGACCCAGAGGTAAGAAGATTGAAATGTTGAAATATGACAAGTACTATAATGCATTATAACTGCATTATAATCCATTGTATCTACAGTGTTATCAAATGTTGCACTGCTCTATCGGATTAGAAGGTCTCTTGTTAAAAATGAAAAGGGGTCATGAAAAAATGCCACTATTGTGACATTTAGTCATCCTTTCAGGCCCTTTTGGACAATCTAGTGCCAGCGGAATTCAATCAAGATCGCTGCAGGTTACACGGGGTAAGTTGCATCCATATTCTTGATGAAAATGATGAAAACATGATCGTGTGCAGGTTTCCACAGACACAGATTAAGCCTAGTCCTAGAGAATTAAAACTATGTTCAAATGGAGATTCACCGTTGAAAGAGCTCCTTAGTCCAAGAATAGGCTTATCTGTGTCCGGGAAATTGTCCCCTCATGTCCATCAGTGATAACTACTGTTAAATGATCTGTTAACTTACTCATGTCAACACTTGTTGATGCATGCAGACACTTGTTATTGCTGACCAGAAAGTTGATAATGTATTTTAAAAATTTCTACAGGCCATTTTAGCCATTACAGCAACAGATTCATCATACAACAATTAATAATTATAATAATCTCAAATTCCAGCCTAAAGATTTCTGCATAGCGGAGACGATCCTGTCTAACATAAACAAAACGCAGTTCGGGACTTCAGACAACAACATGGAGACAATCAGCAGAGTGCTGGAGCAGTACAATAAGGTAAGGAATCCTTCAGAAAAATCAACTTGGTTGAGGGGGTACTCTAGCTTGGATCGCAGATCTAAAGTGGTATGACAGCACAAACAGACTGGTACCCAGGCTAGGCTAGATTCAGTGAAACATCCAAATTGTCGCAGATAGAAATGCACGTGTCTGTTCAACACAACGTATTTATATCTTGTAACGTTGCTCCCACTTGAACAGAGCCCTGCTCTTGTCAATCAAACAGTAACAACTACTCTGAATATTTGTCATAACAATTATGTGTAAAGAAATAAAAAATAGAATAAAAAGTAACTCAAAACTTATACAGCGGTGTTCCAGACATGGATGAATCCTAGTCCTGGACTAAAAAGCACTTTAATGGAAATGCTCTTAATCTGGGTCCATGGAACTGTCTTTATCCTAGTCCAGAAAAACACCCCCATAATGCATTACTATTTGATTCATCCACAAAATAAATTGTGTTTCTTAACACAGGATGTATTGAACAACATGCAGGTTGTAGGCAAACACCCTGAGCCTTGTGGAAGTAGTTAGGGTTCTAAGGTAGTCTTCTGGGTTCTTTAGTCTATGGTTCTAAGTGGAATGTTCCGTTTTCTCCCCAGCTTCACCCTTCCAACTGCACTGTGAAGAAGAACGGGGACGAGGAACAGCTCCGCGCTCTCCTGATGAAGCTCTACAACTGTGCCCAAGCCATCTATGCCCGTCCCCACCCTGTCACTCATCACAAAACGACCCCAGCACTTTAAGGGGACTGATGGGAACTCTGTCGACCGTGCATAGTCCAATAACACATATGATTATTTATTGAATTGTATTTAAATGTACTATGACATTTATTTTTGTACTATTTATAAATAAATTAACTAATTGGTAAAAACATTTTTTTTTTTAATAAATGTGGTTTATTGTTTAAGTGTTGATACAACTGCAGCAAAGATTTTCTAGATTTGACCTATTCCTGACTCTAGCCTCAAACTACATTTTATAATGTGGAATCACTGAACTGTCTGGCAGTCTCCACACTAAAGCACTGGTAAAACACAATCATTAACATTATACTGTATCGTGTGTGGACCACCGGGCAAATCGTGGAACAGGTCAACTTCGTGGCAGTGCCATGGCGTTATAGCATCAACCAATCATTCACATTTATTTTATAAAGCCCTTTTTACATCAGCAGTTGTCAAAGCGCTCTTCAGATACCCAGCCTAAAACCCCAAAGAACAAGCAATGCAGAAGCACAGTGACTAGGAAAAACTCCCTAGAAGTCAGGAAGAACCTAGAGTGGAAGAAACTTAGCATGATTCCAATCTTAAAACATGCTACACACGGCAACCAGACAAATCACACGGCAACCAGACAAATCAAAACAAGACTGAAATAAACAAAAAGATGGATGTTGAAAAAGGAACAAGAAAGAGTGAGATTAAACATGTCCAATAATTTAATAAATTATTAAGAGATACAGGGGGGCTCAGTAGATGTAAACATTTGACATACAGTATAATACAAAATAAAGACACTTTACTTCCACTAAAATGCACCATAAACGATGACATGAGAATGAAGAAATAAAAGCGTAATAAATGAGTTAGTGTTTAATGGGTGAATGGTACTACTATATAGACGGGTTAGCTGACAACGTCACGAAAACGACACGCACGTCGATAAGGCAGAAGTTCGTGTGGCGTAATGATTCTGAACGGTCAGATAGCTAGCAACAATGACAAGAAGCTGCCATGTGGGGAATCGTAGGAGGCTGGTTTCAGCTCGTTGCATCTTCTTATTAACAACATGTCTTGTTTTGACTGATGTCACATCTATGCTAATATGGCTGAAATTTGCTAGCTAACCAACAACTGTTAATGATGTATTTTAGAGACAAGCGCTCATTGTGCAAATGTATTTATGTTTTCAAAGAACATTTGGAGACTAAATATAGTTAACCCTATAGTTGCTCACTCGTCGGTATTGTTGCTCAACAACCAGCCCGTCTATAGAAGCGGTATGTCATGCACGTCCTATCATTCAGACATAAAGGAGGAAACTAAGTTTAAAGTACATTTTAGACTTCCATAAGTGTGATCCTTGAAATAAGTGAACCTGTAGTATAGATATGAATCATTTCTAGAACTGTTTTTGATTTTGACTATGTTGAAGGGTATCAGATGTATCCTAATGATGTCCTGCCATTAGAAGTGGTGGCGTCTTCATCTCAAATAACACAAGACTGTTGTTGTCGTCGTTGTCTTGGCAGATGATTACATGGTCACAAACCATGGCTTGTGCTCATCATAGACTCATCTCTCTGTGTCCCAAATGGCACCCTATTCCCTTTTAAAGTGCACTACTTTTGACCAGAGCCCCATGGGACACCGTATGAGCCATGGTCAAAAGTAGTGCCCTAAAAAGGGAATAGGGTGCCATTTGGGATGAAATCAGTGTGTTGCCACCTGAACTGTGCTCGATGGCTACATTAAGACTCAACGTTAAGCTGATTATCCTCAACAAGTCTCCGTTTATTACAACACAAGGTCCCTTCGACTTGGCCATTAACCCCCAGTTAAAAGGACAAGGCCCAAATCCTACAGTACAGTGGCTGCTCCCTCCTTCCCTCACCGACCAATAACCCAACGTCTCCTCTCCATTCACATGTAGAACCTTACTATACAGTGTATTAAGATAACATATTTTGAAATGACGACGTTCAACAATAAAGATCTTCAGGCTGGACTATTGACTGACTGCCGTTGTTGACTCTAAGGTATAGTAGTGTAGATACATTGCAGTACATGGGGCTCCAGCCCTGATTGGCTCTCTCCCTGTCTCTCTCACTGCAGCAGGGATTCCATCACAGCCTCGGGCTTCGTTGATCTTTTCCTGTCAGGAGATAAGAGGAGGGCAGCATTAACAAATTGCACCCTTTTCCCTATATAGTGCACTACTTTTGACCTGGGCCTTAAGGGAATAGGGTGACACTGGGGACGCAGATGAGATGATCATGGGGCTAATATTCACTGAGTTTACAAAACATTAAGAACACCTGCTCTTTCCATGACAGACTGACCAGGTGAATCCAGCTGAAAGCTATAATCCCTTATTGATGTCACTTGTTAAATCCACTTCAATCAGAGTAGATGAAGGGAAGGAGACGGGTTAAAGAAGGATTTTTAAGCCTTGAGACATGGATTGTATATGTGTGCCATTCAGAGGGTGAATGGGCAAGACACAATATTTAAGTGACTTTGAACGGGGTCTGGTAGTAGGAGCCAGGCACACTGGTTTGTGTGAAGAACTGCAACGCTGCTGGGTTTTTCACATTCAACAGTTTCCTGTATGTATCAATAATAGTTCACCACCCAAAGGACATCCAGCCAACTTGACACAACCGTGTGAAAGCATTGGAGTCAACATGGGCCAGCATCCCTGTGGAACACCTTGTAGAACACCTGAATGCCCCGATGAATTGAGACTGTTCTGAGGGGAGGGAGGGGGGTGGGGCAACTCAAAATTAGGAATGTGTGTCTAATGTTTTATACGCTCAGTGTATATATGTCTTATTGTTCTAGGGAAGTGACATTACGGTTGACCAGAAAGCAGCAAATATCTGATAATAACAACATGTAGTATTTCTCAGAACTGCAGAACACGGTGATAACAGCTTTTACAGTACCATTTCACCACGGGACGTACACCTGACAAAGTGATACATTATAGTAAACCATTACTTCAGATAGACTTTATAGTACTCTCTATAATCGGACATTTATTCAGAAATGAAATATTACTATTGTTGTTATTTTAATTTGTATTATTCTGGATAATCATGTAGCGACAGCAGCTGGGAGACAGACGGTGGTGGTGGTTTACCTTCGTCCAGTCTTGGGTCTACTACTCTTGGAGGACCTGGGCCTCTCCAGCTTCATCAGTGACTGTCTCATACTCTCCTCTGTGTAGGCCAAGTACACATGAGACAGGTCCACCTCAAACGGCTGGGGAGGGAGAGGGAGAGGAAGGAGAGAGGGATAGAGGAGGGAGAGAGGGATAGAGGAGGGGGATAGAGGAAGGAGAGAGGGATAGAGGAGGGGGATAGAGGAAGGAGAGAGGGATAGAGGAGAGGAATAGAGGAAGGAGAGAGATAGAGGAAGGAGAGGGATAGACAGAGGGTGGAGGAGGAAGCGAATGTGAGGGTAGAATAATATTATCCAGATCCACCATGCTGTGTTTGTCTTGTTATGTAGGCATGAACTAAGAACTCACATCTTTGTCTTTCTTGTCCGGCACGGGGGTCTGTTTTCTCATGTTGTTACCAGTGTACGCTACACACTTCTGAGGACCAACAAGTAACCATGGAAACAATGTCATAAGCATGAAGCAATCACACCAACGTTGCTCTGTACTGTCTATGTTAATGAAGAAACTCCCTCCCCTTTAGCCTAACCATTCTCAAGTTAAATATTTCACTGTGTCTGAATGCAGAACTCACCAGCTGCCATTCCCCAATGTCCTCATTCCACTGTACGTAGTTCTCGATCATCTCCTGCACCAGACAGGAAGAAGCAGGAACCATATTAGCATCAGTGCTAACTAAATACGCTCTCACACAAGTATAAATGGACGGATGGACACGCACGTTGTCAAACACACACACACACACACACACACACACACACACACACACACACACACACACACACACACACACACACACACACACACACACACACACACACACACACACACACACACACACACACACACACACACACCTGGTATTCCTGTGGGATGAAGTTGTCTATGATGAGCATCTGCAGTCGTAGCTCTCTGCTGAGGTGGCGGATATTCTCCAGCAGGCCCTCGATCTCCCGGTGATGCTCCTGCTGCAGGTCGGCCATCTGACAACACAACAACAACCTCTCAACAACCACACGACAACCACTGAAGCAATGTTATGTTAACGTTCTGCTGCAGGTCGGCCATCTGACAACACAACAACAACCTCTCAACAACCACACGACAACCACTGAAGCAATGTTATGTTAACGTTCTGCTGCAGGTCGGCCATCTGACAACACAACAACAATATCTGAATGAACACAGAACCAATGCTGTGTTAATGAAGTCATGAACCAATGCTGTGTTAAATGAAGTCATGAACCAATGCTGTGTTAATGAAGTCATGAACCAATGCTGTGTTAATGAAGTCATGAACCAATGCTGTGTTAATGAAGTCATGAACCAATGCTGTATTAAATGAAGTCATGAACCAATGCTGTGTTAATGAAGTCATGAACCAATGCTGTATTAAATGAAGTCATGAACCAATGCTGTGTTAAATGAAGTCATGAACCAATGCTGTGTTAAATGAAGTCATGAACCAATGCTGTGTTAAATGAAGTCATGAACCAATGCTGTGTTATATGAAGTCATGAACCAATGCTGTGTTAAATGAAGTCATGAACCAATGCTGTGTTAATGAAGTCATGAACCAATGCTGTGTTAATGAAGTCATGAACCAATGATGTGTGTTAATGTTCTGCTCTTGCTGCAGGTCATCAACAACACAACAAGTCCCCAGTCCTGTGTTAGAACACACTTGGGATGCATCCTACTCACTATATAGTGCACTAGTTTTCACCAGAGTCGTGTGGGACTTGGACATTCTTACCTCTGACTTGGCAGCCATCAGCATGGTCCAGACTTTCTTCAGCTTCTTGGTCTTCCCCTGAGCCTCCTCCTGCAGACTGGTGTACTTCTCCTCAATGTCCAGACGCTCCGCCTGTAAAAAAGACAGGGAGTTTGGCATTTCATTTATTTCATCAATAACGGAAAACCTCAACACTTTTTAACCTCATTAATTATCTCCATGTAGATCCTGGTATGGTGCTGGAGATAATAAATCTGATGTTAAAAAGTTGTAAAGTGTCCCTTTAACACAGTAGACTGCTCCAGACGGAGACAACAGTAGACCGCTCCAGACGGGGACAACAGTAGACCGCTCCAGACGGGGACAACAGTAGACCGCTCCAGCCCGAGACAACAGTAGACCGCTCCAGCCGGGGACAACAGGACACCGCTCCAGACGGGGACAACAGTAAACCGCTCCAGACGGGGACAACAGTAGACCGCTCCAGACGGGGACAACAGTAGACCGCTCCAGACGGGGACAACAGTAGACCGCTCCAGACGGGGACAACAGGACACCGCTCCAGACGGAGACAACAGTAGACCGCTCCAGACGGGGACAACAGTAGACCGCTCCAGACGGAGACAACAGTAGACTGCTCCAGACGGGGACAACAGTAGACCGCTCCAGACGGAGACAACAGTAGACCGCTCCAGACGGGGACAACAGTAGACCGCTCCAGGCGGGGACAACAGTAGACCGCTCCAGACGGAGACAACAGTAGACCGCTCCAGACGGAGACAACAGTAGACCGCTCCAGACGGAGACAACAGTAGACCGCTCCAGACGGAGACAACAGTAGACCGCTCCAGACGGGGACAACAGTAGACCGCTCCAGACGGGGACAACAGTAGACCGCTCCAGACGGGGACAACAGTAGACCGCTCCAGACGGGGACAACAGTAGACCGCTCCAGACGGGGACAACAGTAGACCGCTCCAGACGGGGACAACAGTAGACCGCTCCAGACGGGGACAACAGTAGACCGCTCCAGACGGAGACAACAGTAGACCGCTCCAGACGGAGACAACAGTAGACCGCTCCAGACGGGGACAACAGTAGACCGCTCCAGACGGGGACAACAGTAGACCGCTCCAGACGGGGACAACAGTAGACCGCTCCAGACGGGGACAACAGTAGACCGCTCCAGACGGAGACAACAGTAGACCGCTCCAGACGGGGACAACAGTAGACCGCTCCAGACGGGGACAACAGTAAACCGCTCCAGACGGGGACAACAGTAAACCGCTCCAGACGGGGACAACAGTAGACCGCTCCAGACGGGGACAACAGTAGACCGCTCCAGACGGGGACAACAGTAGACCGCTCCAGACGGGGACAACAGTAGACCGCTCCAGACGGAGACAACAGTAGACCGCTCCAGACGGGGACAACAGTAGACCGCTCCAGACGGGGACAACAGTAGACCGCTCCAGACGGAGACAACAGTAGACCGCTCCAGACGGGGACAACAGTAGACCGCTCCAGACGGGGACAACAGTAGACCGCTCCAGACGGGGACAACAGTAGACTGCTCCAGGCGGAGACAACAGTAGACTGCTCCAGACGGGGACAACAGTAGACTGCTCCAGACGGGGACAACAGTAGACCGCTCCAGACGGGGACAACAGTAGACCGCTCCAGACAGGGACAACAGTAGACCGCTCCAGACGGAGACAACAGTAGACCGCTCCAGACGGGGACAACAGTAGACCGCTCCAGGCGGGGACAACAGTAGACCGCTCCAGACGGAGACAACAGTAGACCGCTCCAGACGGAGACAACAGTAGACCGCTCCAGACGGGGACAACAGTAGACCGCTCCAGACGGGGACAACAGTAGACCGCTCCAGACGGGGACAACAGTAGACCGCTCCAGACGGGGACAACAGTAGACCGCTCCAGACGGGGACAACAGTAGACCGCTCCAGGCGGAGACAACAGTAGACCGCTCCAGACGGGGACAACAGTAGACCGCTCCAGACGGGGACAACAGTAGACCGCTCCAGACGGGGACAACAGTAGACCGCTCCAGACGGAGACAACAGTAGACCGCTCCAGACGGAGACAACAGTAGACCGCTCCAGACGGAGACAACAGTAGACCGCTCCAGACGGAGACAACAGTAGACCGCTCCAGACGGAGACAACAGTAGACCGCTCCAGACGGAGACAACAGTAGACCGCTCCAGACGGAGACAACAGTAGACCGCTCCAGACGGAGACAACAGTAGACCGCTCCAGACGGAGACAACAGTAGACCGCTCCAGACGGAGACAACAGTAGACCGCTCCAGACGGGGACAACAGTAGACCGCTCCAGACGGGGACAACAGTAGACCGCTCCAGACGGAGACAACAGTAGACCGCTCCAGACGGAGACAACAGTAGACCGCTCCAGACGGAGACAACAGTAGACCGCTCCAGACGGGGACAACAGTAGACTGCTCCAGACGGGGACAACAGTAGACCGCTCCAGACGGGGACAACAGTAGACCGCTCCAGGCGGAGACAACAGTAGACCGCTCCAGACGGGGACAACAGTAAACCGCTCCAGACGGGGACAACAGTAGACTGCTCCAGACGGGGACAACAGTAGACTGCTCCAGGCGGAGACAACAGTAGACTGCTCCAGACGGGGACAACAGTAGACTGCTCCAGGCGGAGACAACAGTAGACTGCTCCAGACGGGGACAACAGTAGACTGCTCCAGGCGGAGACAACAGTAGACTGCTCCAGACGGGGACAACAGTAGACTGCTCCAGGCGGAGACAACAGTAGACTGCTCCAGACGGGGACAACAGTAGACTGCTCCAGACGGGGACAACAGTAGACTGCTCCAGGCGGAGACAACAGTAGACTGCTCCAGACGGGGACAACAGTAGACTGCTCCAGGCGGAGACAACAGTAGACTGCTCCAGACGGGGACAACAGTAGACTGCTCCAGACGGGGACAACAGTAGACTGCTCCAGGCGGAGACAACAGTAGACCGCTCCAGACGGGGACACCAGTAGACTGCTCCAGACGGGGACAACAGTAGACTGCTCCAGGCGGAGACAACAGTAGACTGCTCCAGACGGGGACAACAGTAGACTGCTCCAGACAGGGACAACAGTACATGCAGGAAAACAATAATGCCTGAAGGCTTTCCACCCCATTGTGGTTTTCTCTGGCAACAAGATCGAGTCAACAATGGCTGTCTCAAATGATACACTACATAGGGCACTACTTCTGACCACTAGCTCATTTCAGCAGAACATTCAACAGACTTCCTCATGGAATCAAAGAGTAAATTGATGAGTGTGTGAAGAAGGAACCTGCTGATGTAATAAAATAAACTTCTGATGTCATAAAATCTGTTGGAATTAAGGAGATAATTCAGTCAACCATTACTAAGTGAAATATCAGATCAATACGCTTCAGGGATTTATCAACACTACTGATCCTTCAGTATTGGTCTGTTATTGTCAGTTTGCAGCATGTATTATGTTCCTCTGCTCATTGACAGATGACATTGTCCTTTTCAGACTGAGAAAAGCAAAGCAGGCATCTCATCTGAACTAGCAAGGTGCTGACTGGTGTGACTTTAAAGCAGAGCTATTCAAACTTCTTCAACATGGACCCCATTTTTTTTCCACCAGATGTTCTGGTGACCCCCACCTCACCCAAAAATCTGAGGACAACGTTCAAATCGGTAAATGATTTTCACATCAACAAATAATGTTAAATTCATTAAATTAAGAGAACCAATTTATACATTTACAATTTTTCTAATTATCTTGCACAAAAACATTTGTAAATTGTCCCATAAAAGAATCTGTACTGTAAATGTTTGGCCTTCAGTCCAGCCTCTCTCAGCCTATTGCGGACAGTCTGAGCACTAGAGGGATTGTGCGTTCCTGGTGTAACTCGGGCAGGTGTTGTTGCCTTCCTGTACTTGTACCGCAGGTGTGATGTTCGGATGTACCGATCCTGTGTGGGTGTTGTTACACGTGGTCTGCCACTGCGAGGACGATCAGCTATCCGTCCTGTCTCCCTGTAACGCTGTCTAAGGCGTCTCACAGTATTGCAATTTATTGCCCTGGCCACATCTGCGATCCTCATGCCTCCTTGCAGCATGCCTAAGGCACGTTCACGCAGATGAGCAGGGACCCTAGGCCTCTTTATTTTGGTGTTTTTCAGAGTCAGTAGAAAGGCCTTTTTAGTGTCCTAAGTTTTCATAACTGTGACCTTAATTGCCTACCGTCTGTAAGCTGTTAGTGTCTTAACGACCGTTCCACAGGTGCATGTTCATTAATCATTTTTTTTCTGAGTTTACGTTAAATGACTCATTTCGGTACCCAATATGCTGGGAATGACGATGATGTCATATCCTTTTCCTGTCAGTGCCCTCATACCAAAATATAACATCTCCACTTATCACTGATCAACATCCCCTCTCCACTCAGACAGACACAGGAAGTTTGGTGGTGAGCATTTTGATGTAGAAATGCTTGGCATGCTGTCAGAGTTAACCACTGAGGCATATATGCATTACAGCTCTTCAGTTGGCTGAACTAAGACTCAGCCTGGTTACCCCCCCCCCCCTCCTTTGAATGTAGATGCCCTATTTCACTGTGTGCTATAACTCCTCTTCCTCCAGTTCTCTGCAGCGCTGCTTTGCGTTGATAGTCCTACATCCATATTGAGATGTACAGAGTCTTCAGAAACTATTCACACCCCTTGACTTTTGTTGTTGTTGTGTTACAGCCTGAATTTCAAAAAACATCATTCCACTTTGACATTATTGGGTTTTGTGTGTAGACCAGTGACACAAAATCTCAATGTTATCTATTTTAAATTCAGGCTGTAACACAACAACATGTGGAATAAGTCAAACGGTTGTGAATACTCTCTGAAGGCTCTGTAATATATTGTGATACAGGGTGTAAGATGGTATACCTCCTTCTCCTCTAGCTCTCTGCAGAGCTGCTTTCTGAAGGCTCTGTAATATATTGTGATACAGGGTGTAAGATGGTATACCTCCTTCTCCTCTAGCTCTCTGCAGAGCTGCTTTCTGAAGGCTCTGTAATATATTGTGATACAGGGTGTAAGATGGTATACCTCCTTCTCCTCTAGCTCTCTGCAGAGCTGCTTTCTGAAGGCTCTGTAATATATTGTGATACAGGGTGTAAGATGGTATACCTCCTTCTCCTCTAGCTCTCTGCAGAGCTGCTTTCTGAAGGCCCTGTAATATAGTGTGTAAGAAGGTATACCTCCTTCTCCTCTAGCTCTCTGCGGAGCTGCTCAGCCCTCCTGCGTCTCTCCTCTAACTCATTGTTAGACTCCTGCAGTAGTTTCTCCTGCTCCTCAGCCTTGGCCAGGAGGTCCACTCCTCCTACGATCACCTTCTTCTCCAGGGCTGACAGCTTCTCCAGCAGCAGGTGATGCTCCTGCCTAGGGGAAGGAGGTTAGAGGTCAGGGCTCAGTAGATCTGAAAATACCTTCAGTAGGCTAGGTGGAGTTTCTGGCATATTGCTTATACCCTTCTAGGATGTCTCAAATCTACAAGAGGGCATCCAAAAGTATCTAGGGGTAGGGGGGCAAGCGTTGGATAATATTTTAAAGCAGTAGATAATTCTTCAACTGTGATTTCTGGAGAACTTGGGAATTTAGGGAATGTTTGCAACCCCAGACTATACTCACTGCGCTTTGAGCAGATCCTTCTCTCTCTTCTCCAGTTCTGCCCTGGCCTTGTTCCTCTCCTCCTCCTCCATGTCCAGCTTGGCTTCTAGCTCCTTCCTCTCCTCCTCGATTTTCGCCTGCATCTCCACCATCTTGTCAGGAGAAACCTTCTTCTTCTTCCCTTTAATAATAATAATAATAATAATAATAATAATAGTGATCATTTATTTGACTTATAGAGCCGGATCCCTGAAGTCCACAGCCATCATGGACGTTTCTTAATGACATGTTATTCTTCAGATCCTTCCTACCACCTCAACCCACCCACTAAGGGGAGGGGGAAGTTTCCCCTAGGTACAGAATGCAGATGTAGGATCAGCTTCCCCTCGCCCAATCCCTAACCTTCACCATTAGAACATGCAAAACTGATCTAAGATCTGCCTCTAGGGGAACATCACCCTACACCCAACCCAGTCTGATTTGTAGGTGTGTTTAAACAGCACCAGTCTGGTCCCAGATCTATTTGTGTCGTCTTGCCAACTCCTATGGTCATTGTCACACCGTGCACAAACAGATCTGGGACCAGGCTAAGACAGCACATCATATTACAATGGTCAATTAGTCAAATATTAGATGTAACACACATATAGTCTCTCTCTCCAAGGTGTTAGATAGTAGCTACAGTCTTCTACAGAGCAGTAAAAACTGCATCGGCTGTATGATTCAGCTCCTTGATGAAGAGACAGCAGTCTGTACTTTCTGCAGATACTATTCATTAGATTACGAGCAGGAAGTTAAAAGGTGCTTTTAAAGATATCTGTGTGTGTCTCAAATGGGACCCTAATTCCCTAAATAGTGCACTATGCCCTATGGGCCCTGGTAAAAAGTAGCGCACTACATAGGGAATAGGGTGCCATTTGAGAACAGCTTCTAGACAGAGTGCAGGCCTCAGGCCTATTCACAAGGCACTCTCTCTCAGAGATATAGACATGAAGACAGTAAGTGATGGAGAAGACCATGACAAAGTGGCAGTACAGTAATAGAGAGAGAGAACCTTCAATCATACTGACTGACTGAACCATAGATTTCATTCTGTTGACGTTTTTTGTTAGCGTTAAAGCTAGTTAGTCAAGTCAATTAAATTCTATCAGTTCGATAATTCAATTAAATTCTATCAGTTCGCTGAAATAAATTGCAAATATAACCTGGTCCCAGATCTGTCTGACAACCAGAGTAAAGAAGTTGCACATACAGATCTAGAACCAGACTAGAGACATTGGATGTATCCTAAACGGCACCCTATTACCTATTTTGTGTCCTACTTTTGGCCAGAGTCCTCTATGTAGGGGATAGGGTGCAGTTTGGAACAGTCTTCTAGACTCCTCAGAGAGGAGGCACAGACAGACAGACAGACCAAGAGATAAATAGGAGACAGAGAAACAAAGACAGAGACAGACAGACAGACAGACCAAGAGATAAATAGGAGACAGAGAAACAGAAAGACAGAGACAGACAGACAGACAGACAGACCAAGAGAGAAATAGGAGACAGAGAAACAAAGACAGAGACAGACAGACAGACAGACCAAGAGATAAATAGGAGACAGAGAAACAAAGACAGAGACAGACAGACAGACAGACCAAGAGATAAATAGGAGACAGAGAAACAAAGACAGAGACAGACAGACAGACCAAGAAAGAAATAGGAGACAGAGAAACAGAAAGACAGAGACAGACAGACAGAACGAGAGAAATAGGAGACAGAGAACAGACAGATAAAAAGAGAGTATGAGAAACAGTTGAAGTCGGATGTTTACATTACTTAGGATGGAGTCATTATAACTCGTTTTTCAACCACTCCACAAATTTCTTGTTAACAAACTAAAGTTTTGGCAAGTCGGTTAGGACATGTACTTTGTGCATGACACAAGTCATTTTTCCAACAATTGTTGTTTACAGACTTATAATTCACTGTTTCACAATTCCAGTGGGTCAGAAGTTTACATACAGTAAGATGACTGTGCCTTTAAACAGCTTGGAAAATTCCAGAAAATTATGTCATGGCTTTAGAAGCTTCTGATAGGCTAATTGACGTAATTTGAGTCAATTGGAGGTGTACCTGTGGATGTATTTCAAGGCCTACTTTCAAACTCAGTGTCTCTTTGCTTGACATCATGGGAAAATCAAAAGAAATCAGCCAAGACCTCAGAAAAATAATTGTAGACCTCCACAAGTCTGGTTCATCCTTGGGAGCAATTTCCAAACGCCTGAAGGTACCACGTTCATCTGTACGAACAATAGTGGGCAAGTATAAACACCATGGGACCACGCAGCCGTCATACCGCTCAGGAAGGAGACGCGTTCTGTCTCCTAGAGATGAACGTACTTCGGTGCGAAAAGTGCAAATCAATCCCAGAACAACAGCAAAGGACCTTGTGAGGATGCTGGAGGAAACAGCTACAAAAGTATCTTTATCCACTTGTAAAAACAAGTCCTATAATCGACATAACCTGAATGGCCGCTCAGCAAGGAAGAAGCCACTGCTCCAAAACCGCCATCAAAAAGCCAGACTACGGTTTGCAACTGCACATGGGGACAAAGATTGTACTTTTTGGAGAAATGTCCTCTGGTCTGATGAAACAAAAATAGAACTGTTTGGCCATAATGACCATCATTATGTTTGGAGGAAAAGGGGGGAGGCTTGCAAGCCGAAGAACACCATCCCAACCGTGAAGCACGGGGGTGGCAGCATCATGTTGTGGGGGTGCTTTGCTGCAGGAGGGACTGGTGCACTTCACAAAATAGATGGCATCATGAGGATATATTGAAGCAACATCTGAAGACATCAGTCAGGAAGTTAAAACTTGGTCGCAGATGGGTCTTCCAAATGGACAATGACCCCAAGCATACTTCCAAAGTTGTGGCAAAATGGCTTAAGGACAACAAAGCCAAGGTATTGGAGTGGCTATCACAAAGCCCTGACCTCAATCCTATAGAACTTTTGTGGACAGAAATGAAAAAGCATGTTCGAGCAAGGAGGCCTACAAACCTGACTCACTTACACCAGCTCTGTCAGGAGGAATGGGCCAAAATTCACCCAACTTATTGTGGGAAGCTTGTGGAAGGCTACCTGAAACGTTTGACCCAAGTTAAACAATTTAAAGGCAATGCTACCAAATACTAATTGAGTGTATGTAAACTTCTGAACCACTGGGAATGTGATGAAAGAAATAAAAGCTGAAATAAATCATTCTCTCGACTATTATTCTAACATTTCACATTCTTAAAATAAAGTGGTGATCCTAACTGACCTAAGACAGGGAATTTTTACTAGGATTAAATGTCAGGAATTGTGAAAAACTGAGTTTAAATGTATTTGGCTAAGGTGTATATAAACTTCAGACTTCAACTGTTTATATAAGACTGGTAGGGCAGGCAGGGCAGGCAGGCAGGTAGGGAAGGTTAACATTAGGAGGGTCCTGAGATAACTCCGGTCAATACTTTGAGGAGTTAGCCACAGCACCTACAGATCAGGGCCAGTTTGTAGGTCTGGGTCTATCAGGTTCCTCAGAGTTGGGAGTGCTGATCTAGGATCAGGCCCCCTTGTCCATAAAATCATTATGATATAGGCCTAAAAGGCAAAACAGATCCTAGATCGGCACTCTCAACTCTGAGATGCTATGTGAATACGGTCCCTGGACCATATTAACTAGCAGTTGGTGGTAGGGTTGGTAGTGCAGACAGCAAGCTGCTCCCACTCACTAGTCTGAGCCTTGGGTTTCTCCTCAGTGGTCTGTGCCTCTATAGAGGAGTCTGAGCTACTGATGCTGCTGCCACTGCCTGCAACACAGAGTAGAGTAGACACTCAACAGGGACATGTCAAACACAGAAAGAGATGGAGTGGACCGAGAGGGGGGGGTGATGGAAGTATGGGGAGAGGGAGGGAGAGAGAAGATAAGGAGAGAGAAAGAGAGGCTCCAAGGACACGCCGACCACAGATAGAGCGAGAGATGGAGGAGAGCGGGATGGGGGCAAATGGGGTCATGGAGAAAGCACAACAAATCTGGAGAGCAACCAGCCTACAAGCCAATCCTATACGGTTGATATAACCAGCTACATTAAGCAGTGCATGGACAGCGAACGCACGCACACACTAGGGCTGGGCGATATATCAAATTAATTTAAATGTATGTTATAGTGCGATGTTCCAAATGCCTGTATTGCAAGAATCTAGGTAAAATGTTTGATAAAATCCATTATATTCAAATGTAGGAACTGGGTTCTACAGTTTGAACCCCTGCTGTCTCTGGCTCCACACCCACCCTGCTATCTAGATGTGTGAAAGTTAGTGTATAAGCTAATGATCCATCATGTATGACATTCCTGGGAGTGTGTCAAATGAAATGTTGTATTACCATATCATTTTTGTATGTTCTCTATAGTTATGTACTTTAAAATGTTTTCAATTGACCAATTCGACTTGATAGAAAATATTGTGCAGCATTGCAATGTTTCACTGGATCAATCTGAAACTTTGCACACACTACTGGCATCTAGTGGCCAAAATCTAAATTGTGCCTAGACTCCTACATTATATTATGGTCTTTCTCTTGGATTTCAAAGACGATGAAACCAACAAAAATATATAGAAAACGTATGTTTTTTTGTTTGTATGATCTTTTCCCAGATCTATTGTGTTATATTCTCGTACATTAATTTAACATTTCCGCAAACTTTAAAGTGTTTCCTTTCAAATGGTACCAAGAATATGCATATCCTTGCTTCAGGTCCTGAGCTACAGGCAGTTAGATTTGGGTATGTCATTTTAGGCAAAAATAGAAAAAAAAGGGTCTGATCCTTAAGAGGTTTTTAACTGTACAACAAAGATAATTTAGAGAAAATATTCAAACACTGAGTGTACAAAACATTAAGAACACCTTCCTAATATTGAGTCGCGCCCCCGTCAGAACAGCCTCAATTCATTGGACTCTACAAGGTGTCGAAAGCGTTCCACAGGGATACTGGCCCATGTTGACTCCAATGCTTCCCACAGTTGTGTCAAGTTGGCTGGATGTCCTTTGGGAGGTGGACCATCCTTGATACACTCAAAAAACTGTTGAATGTGAAAAACACAGCAGTGTTGCAGTTCTCAAACCGCGCCTGGCACCTAATATCATACCCCGTTGTCTTGTCCATTCACCCTCTGAATGGCACACATACACCATCCATGACTCAATTGTCTGAAGGATTAAAAACATTTCTTTAACCCGTCTCCTCCCCTTCATCTACTCTGATTGAAGTAGATTTAACAAGTGACATCAATAAGGGATCATAGCTTTCACCTGGATTCACCTGGTCAGTCTGTCATGGAAAGAACAGGTGTCCTCAGTGTATATCGTGAAAGAAATAAGGTTTTTGACCATATCGCCCAGCCCTAACACACACACACACACACACACACACACACACAATAATGTAATATACAGTGCAGCACCATAGCATCCAACGTCTAATTTAAAGCGAACAGCACAAAGGCTACAAGGTTATACACAGAGCCCAGTGTTTCCTGATCAGGTCACATGACCAAGAAAAACTGTCAAGACACTAGTTGTACTATGACAGCAGTGTATTAAAGACTATCAGGAGGTCCCAATAAATATAGTAATACTTTGAGAATGATGTGTGAATGATCATTCTGACGTGAACAGTACCTTCAGAAAGTATTCAAACCCCTTAACTTTCACATTTTGTTGTGTTACAGCCTGAATTTGTAAGTGGTCTAAATTGAGATTATTTTTTGTCACTGACGAACATACAATGCCCCATAATGTCAAAGTGGAATTATGTTTTTCTAAATGTTTACTGAAATGTCTTGAGTCCATAAGTATTCATCCTCTTTGGTATGACAAGCCTAAATAAGTTCAGTAGTAAATATTTGCTTAACAAGTCACATAATAAGTTACATGGACCCACTCTGGTTGTAATAATATCGTTTAACATGTTTTAACATGTTTTAATGACGACCTCATCTCTGTACCCGACACATACAATTATCTGGAAGGTCCCTCAGTCCAGCATTGAATTTCAAACACAGATTCAACCACAAAGACCAGGGAGGTTTTCCAATGCCTCGCAAAGAAAGAAGGGCACCTTTTGGTAGATGGGTAAACATAAAGAAGCAGACATTGAATATCCCTTTGAACATGGTGAAGTTATTAATTACACTGTGGATGGTGTATCAATACTCCCCGTCACTACAAAGATACAGGCGTCCTTCCTAACTCAGTTGCTGGAGAGGAAGGAAACCGCTCAGGGATTTCACCATGAGGCCAATGGTGACTTTAAAACAGTTAGAGTTTAATGGCTGTGATAGGAGAAAACTGAGCATTGATCAACAACATTGTAGATACTCCACAATACTAACCTATTTGACAGAGTGAAAAGGTAGCATGTACAGAATAAAATATTCAAAAACATACATCCTGTTTGCAACAAGACAGTAAAATAATACTACAAAACATTTGGTAAAGCAATTCACTTTTTGTCCTAAATACAAAGTGTTTTGTTTGAGGCAAATCCAATACAACACATTACTGAGTACCACTCTCCATATTTTCAGGCATAGTGGTGGCTGCATCATGTTATGGGTATGCTTGTTATCATTAAGGACTGGGGAGTTTTTCAGGATAATAAATAAACGGAATGGAGTTTAGCACGGGCAAAATCCACCAGACACTGGGAGATGAATTCACCTTTCAGCAGGACAATAACCTAAAACACAAGGCCAAATCTACACTGGAGTTGCTTACCAAGAAGACAGTGAATGTTCCTGAGTGACCGAGTTAGTTTTGACTTAAATCTGCTTGAAAATCTATGGCAAGACTTGAAAATTGACAGGTGTGGAAAGCTCTTAGAGGCTTACCCAGAAAGACTCACAGCTGTAATCACTGTCAAAGGTCTAATATGTATTGACTCAGGGGTGTGAATATTTACGTAAATGAGATATTTCTGTATTTAAATTTCTATAAATTTGCAAGAATTTCTAAAAACATGTTTTTACTGTCATTATGGGGTAGTGTGTGTAGATACAAAACATACATTTAATCCATTTTGAATTCAGGCTGTAACACAACAAAATGTGGAATAAGTCAAGGGGTATGAATACTTTCTGAAGCCACCGTAGATGTGTACAGTTTCACATTTTCTTATCTTTTCCACCTTTTGCCTAACCTAAAAAGGGCAAGGTGACTACGCCTTGGGGAACTTCCTAGCTCAGACTACCGAAACCAGTTTAGTGTTTATTAAGCCAGAGTACACACAGAGGCCATGGCGCTCTCTCTACATGGCTTCTGGGTACTTTCAGAGCGATTACCTTCACATGGAGGATGCTGACTCATTTTAGTCATCAGGAAATAAGCCCACACTAATAATCATGTCTAACATCTGACTGACAACACTTTCACATGCGGGCGGACAAACCTTTGATGATAGCGTCAACAATAAATGGCTAAGATGCTTGTGTTTGCAAGAATTCATGCATCAGTTTTTCCCCCGTTGTATTAGAGTGCATTAAAGTGCATCTTCCTAATGCAGGGCTGGGAGCAGAGTTGCCATAAACAAACCCAACTCTTCTCTGAAACATATTTTCTTTGTGTATTAAGTTTTAAAAAGCATCAAGGGACATGGGGACTGGGGAGCAGTCCTCTGCTGCATCCCAAATAGCATCCTATACCCTATATTAGTGGACAACTTTTTACCGAAGCCCAGTACACTTCATAGAAGCCTAGTGCCCTTCACAGAAACCTAGTGACCTTCATAAGGAGCCAAAGCACCATTCACACAGTCCTGTTGGGAGAGAGGAAGAACGGGGCCCCTTACCTCTCCGTTTCCTTCGTCCCTCTCCTCCTTCTCTTCCCTCGTCATCTCCTTCATCCATCTCTTCTGATCCACTGCCCTCCGACCCGGAGATCTCTTCCCCTGGAACAGCAGAACAGAAAACAATTTAGTTACAAACTCTCCTTAAACCCTTAGCGCAGGTTAACTCTCCTTAAACCCTTAGCGCAGGTTAACTCTCCTTAAACCCTTAGCGCAGGTTAACTCTCCTTAAACCCTTAGCGCAGGTTAACTCTCCTTAAACCCTTAGCGCAGGTTAACTCTCCTTAAACCCTTAGCGCAGGTTAACTCTCCTTAAACCCTTAGCGCAGGTTAACTCTCCTTAAACCCTTAGCGCAGGTTTACTCTCCTTAAACCCTTAGCGCAGGTTTACTCTCCTTAAACCCTTAGCGCAGGTTTACTCTCCTTAAACCCTTAGCGCAGGTTAACTCTCCTTAAACCCTTAGTGCAGGTTAACTCTCCTTAAACCCTTAGTGCAGGCTAACTCTCCTTAAACCCTTAGCGCAGGTTAACTCTCCTTAAACCCTTAGCGCAGGTTAACTCTCCTTAAACCCTTAGCGCAGGTTAACTCTCCTTAAACCCTTAGCGCAGGTTAACTCTCCTTAAACCCTTAGCGCAGGTTTACTCTCCTTAAACCCTTAGCGCAGGTTAACTCTCCTTAAACCCTTAGCGCAGGTTTACTCTCCTTAAACCCTTAGCGCAGGTTTACTGTCCTTAAACCCGTAGCGCAGGTTTACTGTCCTTAAACCCGTAGCGCAGGTTTACTGTCCTTAAACCCTTAGCGCAGGTTTACTAGAAATAGATTAAGACTAGTCTTGGACTAAAACGATTCTCCATGAAGCATACTTTTCAGTCTAAGATTAGGAAACGGGAAATCAGCCCTTAAAAAGTCTTTGGATCCAATCCTAACTTGAACACAGAAGTGTGTTTGTCTTATTACAACTCCTGTCCCAAATGAAGACAGCATCAATAGAGAGGACCACTAACTGACCTTCTTGGAGTTTCTTCTTAAGGTCTTCGATCTCCTTCTGGAACTGCCGTAGCAGGGCATCCTTGGGGTCTTCATTGATCCGGGCTTTGTTCTTGATGTTCTTGGCCCGGTTGGCGTAACGCAGCGTGCTGATGGTCTCGTCGTAGTTATAGTCCGCTGGGCCGATGTTCGCACACTGACCGTTGAGAAGGTTTATGAGAATACGATATATATTATGAGAGATTAAAATCAGACCTTTTATGAAAGAACAGCAAGGAACGAGAGCTTGGTAGACTTAATCATAATAAATTAAATATTTGTATACATGTATTTATTCATCGTTTTCAAAATTGGATGCCAGTTGGCATTTGTGTCACTTAATCTGATCTACCCCCAAGTAATAAGACGGATAAATAACTAACAAAATACACAAAACGCAACAATTTCAACAAGTTAAAGTTCATAAGGAAATCAGTCAATTTAAATAAATAAATGAGGCCTTAATCATTGGATTTCACATGAATGGGCAGGGGCTCAGCCTTGGGTGAGCCTGGGAGGGCATAGGGCGAACCACTTGGTAGCCAGGCCCATCCACTGGGGAGCCAGGCCAATCAGAATGAGTTTTTCCCTCATAAAAGGGCTTTATTACAGACAGAAATACAGCTTAATCAGCTGTCCGGGTGGCTGGTCTCAGACGATCCCGCAGGTGAAGAAGCCAGATGGCGTGGTTACACATGGTCTGCTGTTGTCAGGCCGGTTGGACGTACTGCCAAAATGTTCTAAAACTACATTGGAGGTGACTTATGGTAGATAAATTAACATTAAATTCTCTGGCAACAGCTCTGGTGGACATTCCTGCAGTCAACAGGCCAATTGCACGCTCCCTCAAAACTTGAAAAATCTGTGGCGTTGTGTGACAAAATTGCACATTTTAAATTGGCCTTTTATTGTCCCCAGCACAAGGTGCACATATGTAATGCATGCATAATGCGTGCATATGGAACATTTCTGGTATCTTTTATTTCAGCTCATGAAACCAACACTTTACATGTTGCGTTTATATGTTTGTATCCCTGCATATGTAAATATAGTATTGGAACTGACCCTGTATATAACATGCTTACTTATTTACTGTTTATTCTAGTATTACATTGTTAGTGATTACTGCAAATGTTGGGTTTTGAGTTTACAAGAAAAGGCATTTCACTGTACTTGTGCATGTGACATCAAAACTAATGAGTCATTGCTACCATTGACACTGATTGGTGCCAACACAGAACTAGAATGAGTAGAACGGGCCTCCACAACCAAGTCAATGATGTAGAATGGGAGTACTGGCAGCCATTTTGTGTGTACCCATAGCATTAAAACAGCAGGAAGTAAAAGCAGGACGTGTTGTTAGTTACCATCATGGTCTTGGAGTTTCCCCCCAGTGAGTCCTGCAGCAGGCGGGTGAGTTTAGAGTTCCTGTAGGGGACGTGGGTGCTCTTCCCGTCCACCAGGGCTGAGATGACGTTACCCAGCGTGGACAGAGATAGGTTGATCTTAGTGGCCTCTTTCAGCCGCTGGCCAGTCGCTCCCGTCTTCCCCTGACGCTCAGAACCCTGGGGGAGAGAAAGAGAGAGAACAGTGTGGGGGGGTTAACTGATGATATGTTTTCTGTCTGTTTGCTATGTGTGGGCCACATGCCTTAAAGCCACAGATACATTTCCATTCCACAATAACATGTTGAATCTGATAAGAACACGCTCAACAGGGCTTACTGACTTCACCTAGCGGCCTTTAAACATTGATAATTGGACTCAAAATGTTCATAAAAATCCTATATTGGAATTCAAATTATAATTCCCATTGCAGAGACTAAGAAAACCATAGCCAGAGAAATGTATGAAGGTAATCTATACAGATTTGGTTCTTATATCTCAAAAAACAGATACCAAGTTACCAAAATGTGCTTACTCCTTCAAAGCATCAAGTTCTCTCTCTGGGAGATTCCATCGGTTTGATATCTGTTGAGGTAAATTATATCTTTATTCTATTTCACAGTAAATGTTCATGTGACTTCCTTACCGCCAGATCCACTAAGTGGAGTTTTCCCATGCGTACGTGCTGGTCTCCATCCACACCCTTCTCACTGCACTCGATGGTGATGGTGAAGATGGCATGAGAGCGAGAGCTGTGTTCATTCATGTTGGTGGAGCCAACCGAGCCTGGGTAGGAAAAAGCATAACACATTCAGAAACATAAAACATAAACTTTCTTGGTTCACTTCATAATAACTTGGTTGCACTTCATAGTAACTTCCATGAGTGTGATTGTAACCTTTATTTAACCAGGACAATTTTTATTTCACCTTTATTTAACCAGGTAGGCTAGTTGAGAACAAGTTCTCATTTGCAACTGCGACCTGGCCAAGATAAAGCATAGCAACTCGACACATACAACAACACAGAGTTACACATGGAATAAACAAAACATACAGGTCAATAATACAGTAGAAAAAAAGAAAACAAAAAGTATATATACAGTGAGTGCAAATGAGGTAAGATAAGGGAGTTAAGGCAATAAATAGGCCATAGTGGCGAAGTAATTACAATATAGCAATTAAACACTGGAATGGTAGATATGCAGAAGATGAATGTGCAAGTAGAGATACTGGGGTGCAAAGGAGCAAGATAAATAAATAAATACAGTATGGGGATGAGGTAGTTGGATGGGCTATTTACAGATGGGCTATGTACAGGTGCAGTGATCTATGAGCTGCTCTGACAGCTGGTGCTTAAAGCTAGTGAGGGAGATATGAGTCTCCAGCTTCAGTGATTTTTGCAGTTCGTTCCAGTCATTGGCAGCAGAGAACTGGAAGGAAAGGCGGCCGAAGGAGGAATTGGCTTTGGGGGTGACCAGTGAGACATACCTGCTGGAGCGCGTGCTAGGAGTGGGCGCTGCTATGGTGACCAGTGAGCTGAGATAAGGTGGGGCTTTAGCTAGCAGAGACTTGTAGATAACCTGGAGCCAGTGGGTTTGGCGACGAGTATGAAACGAGGGCCAACCAACGAGAGCGTACAGGTCGCAGTGGTGGGTAGTGTATGGGGCTTTGGTGACAAAATGGATGGCACTGTGATAGACTGCATCCAATTTGTTGAGTAGAGTGTTGGAGGATATTTAATTGATGACATCGCCGAAGTCGAGGATCGGTAGGATGGTCAGTTTTACGAGGGTATGTTTGGCAGCATGAGTGAAGGATGCTTTGTTGCGATATAGGAAGCCGATTCTAGATTTAACTTTGGATTAAATGTTTGATGTGAGTCTGGAAGGAGAGTTTACAGTCTAACCAGACACCTAGGTATTTGTAGTTGTCCACGTATTCCTAGTCAGAGCCGTCCAGAGTAGTGATGCTGGACGGGCGGGCAGGTGCGGGCAGTGATCGATTGAATAGCATGCATTTAGTTTTACTTGCATTTAAGAGCAGTTGGAGGCCACGGAAGGAGAGTTGTATGGCATTGAAGCTCGTCTGGAGGGTTGTTAACACAGTGTCCAAAGAGGGGCTAGAAGTATACAGAATGGTGTCGTCTGCGTAGAGGTGGATCAGAGAATCACCAGCAGCAAGAGTGACATCATTGATGTATACAGAGAAGAGTCTGCCTGAGAATTGAACCCTGTGGCACCCCCATAGAGACTGCCAGAGGTCCGGACAACAGGCCCTCCTCCGGACACACTGAACTCTATCATAGTAGTTGGTAAACCAGGCGAGGCAATCCTTTGAGAAACCAAGGCTGAGTCTGCCAATAAGAATGTGGTGATTGACAGAGTCGAAAGCCTTGGCCAGGTTGATGAATACGGCTGCACAGTAATGTCTCTTATCGATGGTGGTTATGATGTCGTTTAGGACCTTGAGTGTGGCTGAGATGCACCCATGACCAGCTCTGAAACCAGATCGCAAAGTGGAGAAGGTACGGTGGGATTCGAAATGGTTGGTCATCTGTTTGTTAACTTGGCTTTCAAAGATTTTAGAAAGGCAGGGTAGGATAGATATAGGTCTGTAGCAGTTTGGGTCTAGAGTGTCACCCCCTTTGAAGAGCGGGATGACTGCGGCAGCTTTTCAATCTATGGGGATCTCAGACGATACGAAAGAGAGGTTGAACAGGCTAGTAATAGGGGTTGCAACAATTTTGGCAGATAATTTTAGAAAGAGAGGGTCCAGATTGTCTAGCCCGGCTGATTTGTAGGGGTACATATTTTGCCGCTCTTTCAGAACATCAGCTATCTGGATTTGGGTGAAAGAGAAATGGTGGGGGCTTTGGCGGGTTGCTGTGGGGGGTGCCGGGCAGTTGACCGGGGTAGGGGTAGCCAGGTGGAAAGCATGGCCAGCCGTAGAGAAATGCTTATTGAAATTCTCAATTATAGTGGATTTATCAGTGGTAACAGTGTTTCCTAGCCTCAGAGCAGTGGGCAGCTGGGAGGAGGTGCTCTTATTCTCAATGGACTTTACAGTGTCCCAGAACTTTTTTGAGTTAGTACTACAGGATGCAAATTTCTGTTTGAAAAAGCTAGCCTTAGCTTTCCTAACTACCTGTGTATATTTGTTCCTAACTTCCCTTAAAAGTTGCATATCACGGGGGCTATTCGATGCTAATGCAGAATGCCACAGGATGTTTTTGTGCTGGTCAAGGGCAGACAGGTCTGGAGTGAACCAAGGACTATATCTATTACTGGTTCTACATTTTTTGAATGGGGCATGCTTGTTTAAGATGGTGAGGAAGGAACTTTTAAAGAATAGCCAGGCATCATCTACTGACGAGATGAGGTCAATGTCATTCCAGGATACCCCGGAATATGTCGATTAGAAAGGCCTGCTCGCAGAAGTGTTTTAGGGAGCGTTTGACAGTGATGAGAGGTGGTAGTTTGATCGCAGACCCATTACGGATGCAGGCAATGAGGCAGTGATCGCTGAGATCCTGGTTGAAGACAGCAGATGTGTATTTGGAGGACGAGTTAGTTAGGATGATATCTATGAGGGTGCCCGTGTTTACGGATTTGGGGTTGTACCTGGTAGGTTCATTGATAATTTGTGTGAGATTGAGGGCACCAAACTTAGATTATAGGATGGCTGGGGTGTTAAGCATGTCCCAGTTTAGGTCACCTAGTAGCACGAGCTCAGAAGATAGATGGGGGGGGGCAATCAATTCACTTTTTTTTACCTTTATTTAACTAGGCAAGTTAGTTAAGAACAAATTCTTATTTTCAATGACTGCCTAGGAACAGTGGGTTAACTGCCTTCTTCAGAGGCAGAACGACATATTTTGTTTTACCTTGTCAGCTCGGGGATTCGATCTTGCAACCTTTCGGTTACTAGTCCAACGCCCTAACCACTAGGCTACCTGCCGCCCCGACATATGGTGTCGAGGGCACAGCTGGGGGCAGTGGGTGGCAACGGTGAGAGACTTGTTTCTGGAAAGGTGAATTTTTAGAAGTAGAAGCTCGAATTGTTTAGGTACAGACCTGGATAGTAAGACAGAACCCTTGAGGTTAGAAACCTATTTTGTGAGGGGGGTCTGGCAAATGGTATATAGTGTACGATCATGAATTCTAATGCTTAGAACTCTTCTAAATGCTTTGTGTGAATCTTTACGGTTCTTGTGCCCCATTGTCATAATCCTGTCCATGTCATCAGCGTTGTTCACCACATAACCAGACAGGTCCTTGATGTAAACACCGACATCTGGCCTCTCCTTCACCTGATGGTCACACAAACACAAATCAATGATATGAGTTAGGAGCAGGCAAAACTCTTGAATTCCTCTTATACATTCATATCTTAAATTCCCTCCTGGGAACCAACAACGTTATCATGCTCATCTGTATTAGAAACTAAGAAGTGAATTATGAGAGGTTTAAATCGTCTATAGTTCCCTTAACAGAGAACATCCCAGTCATGTGCTATGTCCTGTTGTCTCCTTTCAGGAACCAATGACATTGATGTATTATTGACAAACCAATGGAGATTAGTTATGATAAGGAAATCCTCTTTAATTCCCTTTCTGGGCCCCTAGTATTGTGTAATGTCCCATTCTATGCTTCTAGGCACCAACAACGTTGTCATGCTCCTCTTTATCATTTGGTCACTGTGGTCGTATCTACAAATCTACAAAGCCACCGTGCTGGGTTTCTGTACAGCACTTTGAGATATCAGCTGATGTAAGAAGGGATTTATAAATACATTTGATTTGAAATCAAACCAATAAGCTACTACCTATGAAGCTAGCACCAGTTTTTTTTTTTTTTGAATATATATTCTTGTATGGTTAATCTAATTAAATGGGATAACGTTCTTCATATCTACAGCTGTTTCTTGCTAAATGAACGGGATGGTTTTTCTGAGAAGCATATCATCATATCATATGAAACATCTATAACCTCCAGCCTCTGCATCTGGTCCTTCCCCAGCAGGTCCCTCACTTCTTCATTGTAAATCTCCAGATAAGACACGCGAACTAAGAACCTGCGGATGAGAGGTAAGATACTTATTTCAAATCAACCTCAAACTGAGAGACTGTCAGCAGCAAGCATGTCAAAAACAGTGCCTGTCTTTTTTTGTCTTGTAGGCCTATAAGCATTTTCTGTTTACGTTGACTCCAACCAGTGTCTTAACCAGTGTTGTGTGATTGAGGCCTTTTGCTCTCCTAGGGGCTGAAAATAATAAGTCAAGTCAAGTCATAGCATGTTGCATCAAACAACTGCCTGGCAATGAACTAATATTGTTCGATTATTTTGCCCGTTTGTGTTAATGTCCTTACCGGGTGTCCCCCTCTGCTTTGGCGATGTGCCCGAACACATGAGCAAAGGAGTTGGGGATTATTCCTCTGAGCTCTGGCACTGCCCTCACTCCCTCCATGGTGAACGTCTTTCCTGTCCCTGTCTGTCCGTACGCAAAGATAGTCCCTGGAGAAAACACAGGCTCAGTATTAAAACATTAAGAGGTGGTTTCCAGGCAGATTGAGCCTTGTCCTGGACCAAAAAACACGTTAAATGGAGAATTTCTACTATGCTTAATCTGTGTCCGCAAACCGCCCTTGATATAGAGACTCTCATCCATGCTTATATTACAAGCAGGCTTGACTACTGTAATGCTCTCCTGTCTGGTCTACCCAAGAAAGCCATTGGTCAACTGTAAAACATACAGAATGCTGCAGCACGGGTACTGACCAAGACCAGATGGAGAACACACATTACACCGGTTTTAAGGTCTCTGCACTAGTTGCGTGTGAGTTTAAGAATACATTTTAAGATTATTCTATTGGTTTTTAAAATCAATCCACGATTGTGCACCCCAATACATGTCAGACATGCTTTTAAGTTACGTACTGTTAGGCTCTATTACTAGAGTCAGAACTCCACGGACACTGTGAAAGCTTAAACCAAGTTTATTCTTCCAAGAGGGTCAATACAGCTGCATTAGACAAAGACATGGTTTCACCCGTGGTAGTATACATACCCCACTTTGGGTGGAGTCTCCTCCTTATCACTAAACAGTTCATCCTTATTGCTAGTCAGGGAGCTGAGTGATATGGGCCTTAAGCGGTTCCTCCCCTTATCAGTACTGCCACCATTTTTTCCCCCTGCACTCAGCCCCTCCCAAACTTCATTATGGCACCCCTCATTGTCTCTTTTATAACTAATGATTAATTATAGTTAAAGCTCAGAAATCCAAACCTTTCAGTACCCACTAGGTTCCTCAGGTCCTCTGGCCTTTTAATTATCTCAAAGCCTAGGATCAAGAGGCATGGAGAGGCAGCCTTTAGTTATTATGCCCCCAGCCTCTGGAATAGCCTGCCAGAGAACCTGAGGGGGGGGGGGGGGGGGGGGGACGACGTAACTGTGGACATATTTAAAAGAGATCTTAAAACACATATTTTTACCTTTGCTTTTCCTTTAAGATGCTTTTAAATTTTTCAGTTTGTGTCAAACTTATGTTTGTTGTGTAGTAAATATTTCATATTTTAATTCCATTGTTTTTCCCCCTATAAAGCACATTGCACTGCATGTCTGTAATATGCTGTAGGAATAAAGCTTGATTTGATTTGAACAAATGCAATTGTGTAGTTCTGCATGGTGTGTCAGCAACAGTGAATGGACAGATCATTTCAAATCCTCTCTCCACTTACCATTGTAACCCTCCAATACTGAGTCTATGATGGGGCGGGCTGTCAGATTGTAAACGTCCAGCTGTTTGCTGTCTGGTCCGAACACGGTGTCAAACGTGAAGGTCTTGGGGGGTTCGTGGGTAGTCTCTAATTTGTTGACGGTTATGGTTCCTCGGTTCTCATCCACACTGACGGCCTGCTTGTGGCCCATACTCCTCTCCTTCTGGTTCAGCGGGCGACATCGCACAACCACTTTGACGTTGTCCATGACCTCCGGCTTGTCAGATTTGTCCATCTTGTTGCTCTGCAAGGGGGGAATAACTATTCATGATGCCAGCCACCTAGTAGCTACATGACTTCAGAGCCGATGCCTCATGCAATGCAATATGAAAACATCGCTCATAGCTAACGTTAATAATCTCACCACAGCAAAGGGAGACAAACTGGCTGGCTTGCTATAATGAATCCAGTTAGCAAACTAACATTACCGCCCAGCTAACGTTAGTTAAGATAGTTAGATAGCTAATTAACTGTCAAGATAGTTGAAAGAGCAACCTGCTAGTTCAGTGTATTGCCAATCAATACTTGCGGGCACGTAACTAATCTGCAATGTATTGCATGCAAACTCTTGCTGTTGCTAGGCAAGCAAGCTAACTAATGTTAGCATGTTTACTAACCAGCTGCTGCATCGTTATGCACAACGAATAAAACTCAGTTAACACAATAACTTGGCTAACTGCATGCCCTTGCTGTATCCTGGTTTTAATGTATATGGCTGCATATCTATCAAATATAATGACACTGTCTAAAATAGGTTGAAAATAGCATTAGCTAGCTAGCTCATCCAAAACCCAAGACGAAGCTAGCTAGCTAAACTAACGTTAGCATCATATCATTCGGGTGGAGGGAGGAACACCTCTGAAAAACAGCGAAATACAAAGGGCCCACTTACCGGCATTTTAAGACTTTAGTTTTGATGTTTAAAATTACATGAGACAATAGAAAACGCTTTTGGATGCTTTGATGGTAGTGTTTATCTTACAAAAATGATTTAGATGCCAAGGCAGTGCCTATTTCATCAGTGGCCCATTTCCTCCGATGCTGATAAAATGGTCAAGCCTGAACGAATTGAATCTGCGGCCGCGCAGTAGAATGGTGGAGGGGGGTGTAGTGTACAGTAAAGTACATTAGAGATTGCATCGCCATAGGTGGAGGTAAAAGGACTATCTCACTATTTGCTTTAATGAAAAACAATAATGTTTGTTGAAAAACGGGATGATATAGAGTAAGATGGAAAACAGAATAGGGGATCATGATCCATGCAACAGCCAATAAAATTAGTCTTTTAACTACAATGTGTCATACATGATTTATTTTCAGCACTCACAAAGTAAAGAGCAGAGAAGTAGAATTTGTTAGAGGACACCTGTGCATGTTTTCTGAAGTCTTCAAAGTGCAGGACAGAACACATACCATGGGTGTGCAGTTATTCAGCAAAATCATGTTGAGAATGTAACAAACGCATGCTATAGTTGACGAAAGCATTGTTTATTACCACTATATGATCATCACTTTTGCATACATTTTGCCTCTGGTAAGAGGGCTGTTATTGTTTTTCAAATCTAGACTCTGTGGGCTTTGCAAAGGCACTGACTAGTGTGTCTAATAGCTCTTGAATAAAGAGAACACAAATTATTTAAGCAAAACATTGGTCTGAGGTGGGTTTGTGCAACTGGGATTGGTAATAATAAATGTATACAGTAGGTCTATGCAACTCTCATGCTTCTGCACATCAAAATATACACAAATATATCTCTGAACCTCATAGTTATCTATCTAGTTTAAAACGGGTCCAAAGAACCTCAAAAAGAAAAAATACACTACATGACCAAGAGTATGTGGACACCTCATTCCAAAATCATGGGTATTAATATGGAGTTGGTTCCCCCTTTGCTGCTATAACAGCCTCCACTCTTATGGGAAGACTTTCCATTAGATGTTGGAACATTGCTGCGGGGACTTGCTTCCATTCAGTAACAAGAGCATTAGTGAGGTCGGGCACTGATTGATGTTGGGCGATCAAGCCTGGCGTGCAGTCGGCGTTCCAATTCATCCCAAACCCATTTCATGAAGCTCCTGACTAGTTGAACAGTTCTTGTGCTGACGTTGCTTCCAGAGGCAGTTTGGAACTTGGTAGTGAGTGTTGTAACCGAGGACAGACGATTTTTACACGCCACGCGCTTCAGCACTCGGCGGTCCCGTTCTGTGAGCTTCTGTGGCCTACCACTTCGCGGCTGAGCCGTTGTTGCTCCTAGACATTTCCACTTCACAATAACAGCACTTACAGTTGACCGGGGAAGCTCTAGCAGGGCAGAAATTTGACGAACTGACTTGTTGGAAAGGTGGCATCCATGACAGTACCAAATAGATATTTCACTGAGCTCTTCAGTAAGGCTATTCTACTGCCAATTTGTGTCAATGGAGATTGCATGGCTGTGTGCTCAATTTTATACACCTGTCACCAATAGGTGTGGCTGAAACAGCCAAATCCACAAAATTTGAAGGGGTGTCCACATACTTTATATATAGTCATTATATGGCAGTATAATATATTATTTTCAACACACAGATAAAACACACACACACACACTTCCACAGTTTGAGCATCTCATTTGGCAGTGTCAACACATCCATAGAAATAGAATAGCTAGAATGGACATTGGTTTTCAAGTCAACATTACATGATGGGGTGGGCTGGCGGCAAAATTAATTGTACCCGGGTGGGCCAGCGGCCATATTGAGTGTACTATCAAATTGTCACGGTCCAGGTAGCTTTCCCATGCTAGTCATTCTATTTATATGTGAAAAACACACATAACAACTAAACACTACAGGCAGTCAACTGAACCGGTCTAAGAACTGTAGAACACCGCTATGGAAGAGGCCCGTGTGGCCACTGCTCTCCTGGGTGAGCAGAACCCGTCCGTCGGGCCGATGTCTATGAAGCAGGACAGGCTCACCCTGCATCAGGCTCATCTCTGACTCTGTATGGGCCTGGTATGACGTCACTACTCTGTGTCTGAGGAAGGATAGAGAAAGGTTCATGAGTGGAATTGAGAAAGAGATTTTCCATCTAACACATAACATAATAGATGCCATTTAGCAGACGCTTTTATTCAAAGAGACTTACAGTCATGCATGTATACATTTTACATATGGGGGGCCCCAGCGGGAATCAAACTCAAATAAAATTAAATGTTATTTGTCACATGCGCCGAATACAACAGGTGTAGAACCTTACAGTGAAATGCTGAATACAACAGGTGTAGAACCTTACAGTGAAATGCTGAATACAACAGGTGTAGGTAGACCTTACTGTGAAATGCTGAATACAACAGGTGTAGAACCTTACAGTGAAATGCTGAATACAACAGGTGTAGGTAGACCTTACTGTGAAATGCTGAATACAACAGGTGTAGAACCTTACAGTGAAATGCTGAATACAACAGGTGTAGAACCTTACAGTGAAATGCTGAATACAACAGGTGTAAAAGAGACTATGCATGGATAATAAACAGAGAGTAGCAGCAGTGGAAAAGTGGGGCGGGATCAATGCAAATAGTCTGGGTAGCCATTTGATTAGCTGTTCAGGAGTCTTATGGCATTGGGGTAGAAGCTGTTAAGAAGCCTTTTGGACCTAGACTTGCCATGCGGTAGCAGAGAGAACAGTCTATGACTAGGGTGACTAGTCTTTGGCAATATTTAGCGCCTTCGTCTGACACCGCCTGGTATAAATGCCCTGGATGGCAGGAAGCTTGGCCCCAGTGATGTACTGGGCCATACGCACTACCCTCTGTAGTGCCTTGCGGTCGGAGGCCGAGCAGTTGCCATACCGGGCGGTGATGCAACTAGTCAGGATGCTCTCGATGGTGCAGCTGTATAACTTTTTGAGGATCTGGGGACCCATGCCAAATCTTTCCAGTCTCCTGAGGGTGAAAAGGCGTTGGCGTGCCCTCTTCATGACCGTCTTGGTGTGTTTGGACCATGATAGTTAGTTGGTGATGTGGACACCAAGGAACTTGAAGCTCACAACCTGCTCCACTACAGCCCAGTCGATGAGAATGGGGCTGTGCTCGGTCCTCCTTTTCCTGTAGTCCACGATCACCTCCTTTGTCTTGATCACGTTGAGGGAGAGGTTGTTATCCTGACACCACACTGCCAGGTCTCTGATCTCCTCCCTATAGGCAGTCGCATCGGTTGGTGATCAGGCCTATCACTGTTGTGTCATCAGCAAACTTAATGATGGTGTTGGAGTCGTGGTTGACCATGCAGTTATGGGTGAACAGGGAGTACAGGAGGAACTAACGACCCTTGGTGATGCAAGCGAGCAACAGAGGACCACCATCACATTCAGAATACAGAAATCCTACTTCCTGAAGCAAGACACAAAGCAGGTCAGTTTGTGAAAGAGGAGGTGCTTGTTACTCTCATCACAGATCACAGCTGCCCCCATAACCATTACAATGTCAACATTGGTATATCTATCGCCCTTTCCTGTAGAGTTGATGTGTACTGTAATTTGAATGAAACTCACTGTACCTGCTAGGGCTGCTGGACAGTATGGACGCTGATGGTGCTGATGATGTAGGTTTCTGATTGGGGGTCAGAACATCTGAGGGGTTTGTCTCCAGACCTTTCCTAAGAACAGGAGCCTTGCCTTCTTTCAGTATGATCCCAGGCCCGTCTCGCCCCAGTGTGAGTGATGGAGCCCAGACCTCCAGGGGAGGGGGACCAGGGTGAGCACTGGAGGGAGGCTGGCTACCCGAGGGCAGGGAGGTGGTCCTGGGCCGTGGTGGAGGGGAATCAGGCTGGGTCAGGAACCGCACTGACTTGGTGGGCTGAGGGATAAAACACACAGTGTTGACATTATGATACTGTAGTGGAATAGGAATACAGATGATTGATGCTGGATATAGCAGACAGTGGCAGTCAGCATGTGCTTGTCACAATAAAGATAATCTGAAATAGAAGTCAAAGTAGACATGAAGTCAGTCAACTATCCCTCCAAGCTACTTTTACATTTATTTTGTATATTTTTTTTATTTAATCTTTATTTAACTAGGCACGCCAGTTAAGAGCAAATTCTTATTTACAATGACGGCCTACCCCGGCCAAACCCAGACGACACTGGGCCAACTGTGCGCCGCCCTATGGGACTCCCAATCACGGCCAGTTGTGATACAGCCTGGAATCGAATCAGGGTGTCTGTAGTGACGCCTCAAGTACTGAGATGCAGTGCCTTAGACCGTTGCGCCACTACTTAATAATACCTAGACGGCAGGTGTGTTACCTTCTCTGTGTTGTTCTTGAGGGCGTCTGGTCTCACTAGGATGGAGTTGATGGACTGCTGACCATTCGATGCTGCTTGCCTCGTCTCCAACACCTGCCTATCAAACGTCTCTCTGGCAGCAGTGTCCCTGTCCTTCATAAAACCACCACTAGAGGGCGAGGGTCCCTCAGACATCCAGGCCAGAGATCTGTTGTGATTGGGCAGCATGCTCATGTGTTGTTTCTTCCTGAGCAGAGCAGGGGAGTAGCCAGGGGCCTGGATGTGGCTAAAGTTCTGGCTGTGAGAATGGGACTGAGAATGGGGCTGAAGGCCTGATGTGGCACTGGTAGTGTGGGGGTAGTGGTTACAGCGCTGGGATGAGCTCTGACTGTGGGTCTGGGTCTGGGATTGAAGGGCTGAGCTGGAAGAGATGGTGGTGTGGGGGTAGTGGTTTCCCCGTTGAGATGAGCCTGAGGGGACATTAAAAAGACTTTGAAATCACTCAAAATGAATCCTTGTCAAATCAAATCAATCTAATTTCCACTGCACTGTTCCTGGTTCCATATTGTGATTGTCAGACATATACAAACTAGAACAGAGAAGTCTTTACAGGTTTACTATCTCTGACTGTTAAATACTGCATAATGTTAGGATAATAACCAACCGTGGAGCCAAACCAACCATTGAAAATGGAACTTTGTAGAGTTACGAACTTCCGCCACTCTCACCTCTGTGTGAACGATGGAAGACTCTCCTCACTGTGTCCCATCCCTCCGAGCCCACCCCGTGCCGGGACTTTCTGGTGGCGCCGCCTGATGACGTCACAGGCTGCGTGGCCACGGAGGCGGACTGCTGCGGAACCCGTTGTCCAGTAGAGTAGGTCGTTTCATCGGAGTTGACCCTGTGGAGAGCTAGAACCACCGCTGGATTCTTGGAGGACGAGGAGGTTCTTCTTCCAGGGACTGTACCGGGGCCTGCCGTCACTGCCTTGGACTCCAACAGCCTGGCAGAGGTTCTGTGGCAGACAGGAAATAGATAGATATTGCTGTCAAAATCAATAAATGAGGTGTCCATGACACAAATGAAAGTCAAAAAGATGGAACCACTGTAGGAAAGTGGTCAATGATGACACACACATCGTCTAACAGAAAGGCTGATCCTCCCAATGATTATATAAAACCACAACATTACAATCCCAATAACAATTGTCACTTGTTTCTCACGGTCCGCCTAATGAAACCGGTAGAAATAGCTCTCCCACTTACCTGAGGACAGGTGTGACGTAGTTGCCGGGCAAAATGCCCACTTTGCCTGTCCGTAGAGAGAGGCCTCTGAGCCAGCCCTCCTTAAACTTCCCATACACCCCCACCATCTCCCCTTTCCTCAGCTCCAGTTCCTCAGAGCGACAGGGCTTGTAGGAGTACAGAGCAGCACACCTGAAGAACAGATTACGTGTTACCACAATCTCACATAGATGACAAATTCTATATCATCACATGTGCTTCTACATCTGCAGTGGTTGCTGTTTGGGGGTTTTAGGCTGGGTTTCTGTACAGCACATTGTGATATCGGCTGATGTTACTCCAGTGTTACTCCAGTGTTACTCCAGTGTTACTCACAACGCTGATGGAGTTCCTAGGTGGCGGACTGCTTGGTGTCAGCGGAGGTTGTTACTACCATGTTACTACTGCATTACTCCTGAGTTACTATTACGTTACTACTACATTACTCCAGTGTTTCTCTGCTGTGTAGAGCACAGATTGGTGTCAGCGGAGGCTGTTACTCATATGTTACTACAAAGATATTACTATGTTACTACCATGTTACTCACACACTGATGGAGAGCTGCTGAGTGGAGGACTGTTTGGTGTCCGAGGAGACGGAGGCAGACTGGGGGTTGATCAGAGCCATGGTGATGGTGGGAGGAGCTTCACCACTACTCATCTTCCTCACGCCCTATAGACAGAGAGGAGGAGAAAGACCAGGATGTAAATATGTATACTGCCATAGTGTTCTTCCTCTCACCCTATACTGAGAGGAAGACCAAGATATGAAACAGTAAAGTCGGAGAAGATATCATGTAAACTGACCTGTTAAAGACGGAGTAAGAATAAGATATTCTCATGTTAAATGCGAAAGGACATTTAATGTGGTATCAATGAGAAATAAAGCAGACAAAGCAGGAATGCTAGAAAGAGATAATATGGGAGAGAAAGAAACAGGAAGATTTATGGACTTAATCCTGTTTGATTTAAAATAAGGATATGAATTAAGCAAATATGGGAAATCCATTTGAATTCAATCACTCTGACAGCATCCTTAGAGCGCTGGGCCAGTAACCAAAAGGTTGCTGGATTGAATCCCTGAGCTGACAAGGTAAACATCTGTCGTTCTGCCCCTGAGCAAGGCAGTTAACCCCCTGTTCCCCGGACGCCGAAGACCTGGATGTGATGAGGGGGTTGGGTTAAATATGGAAGACACATTTGAGTTGAAGGCGTTCAGATGTACAACTGCCTAGGTATCCCCCCTTTCCCTTTCTATTTAAGCAAACCATCCATACCTTTTCCCTTGGATGAAGTGGTCAGAAAGTGACTTTTTCAAAAGATAAAAAAATATATAAAAATACAGTCTGCTATGGCATCTTCTTCTTTGCATGCTTGAATCTCAATTATTAAAGTGAATGTCCTCCCTCCTCTCACCTTGATGACGTCCATGTTACCACTGCCTCCGCCTATAGATTCCTGGTCTAAACTGGACTCTGTCATAAAGAGGTTCATTTGTGGGAGAACGAGACCACAGATTAAATATGCAACACTAACAGAGAACAAAAGCATTAGGTGGACTTGCCGTTCCAAACCTAACATTTTAACACCTATCATTCCAAATGAATTTCCTGAAGCCCTGGTTGAACCCAGAGGCTTCTGTTCCTTGGCGTGCTATAGGAGAGTCAATAGTTTCTCCAATTAGATTACAATAATTATTATTTTCTGAATTGACTCTTTAAAAAAAGTGCATTATTATTTGGACCCATTATAGCATACTCAGTAAACGTGTGGAAAGCTACAGAGAAGCATGTGATCTAGATCTTAATTCATAGTTTACGCCAATACGCCAATATGGCGTAATAAAGAATTCTTAGCGTGTAAGCAACTATTTAGTTCAGATTCTTGGTCTAAAAAGGGTATCTATACTTTCAAAGACATACTCAGTTTCCAGGAAATACACCAGTGTGTTGTAATGTCCCAGGTTCATCATTTAGTCTTCACCTTCAACTCTGTCTATCTGTAACAGTATAACTTTAGTCTGTCCTCTCGCGCGAACCAGGGACCCTCTGCACACATCAACAACAGTCACCCACGAAGCATCGTTACCCATCGCTCCACAAAAGCCGCGGGCCCTTGCAGAGCAAGGGGAACCACTACTTCAAGGTCTCAAAGCGAGTGACGTCACCGATTGAAACGCTATTAGCGCGCACCACTGCTAACTAGCTAGCCATTTCACATCGGTTACATATCCACGCCAGCCTATGGGGTCCCCTGGGGAGCAGAGCTAGCAGTACACCCATTGGTCAAACTTCTAACGGACAGACGCCACTCAAAAGGAGTTGTTTCTGACATCTACAGTCAGTTAATTCTAGCAGCACAAAAACCATGAATTCTATCCACTTTATTGGAAAAAGATTTTACACTTGCTGACAGACAAATAAATTGGGAGACGGTACGGAAAAAGATAGTTGGATCATCTACACTTAAACAAGACATCACATGGTATTAATCCATCACCATTATGTGAGTTCTGGGGACCTTGGTACTTTTCAGCATGTCCTGTGGAAATGCCCAGGGGTGGTTGAATTCTGGGGGAAAGTCAACGATGTAACGTCTGTACTAATAGATAAATAAATGCCATTATATCCAACCTGTTTGTCAGCTTTTAAATTATATCCATCTCAACCATTTATCTTTTCCAGTGATGACGACATGGCCGTCTCATGGTGTGGTACGCAAAATGGGTCAACTTTCAGCACCTTTACCTCTGGAATGTTTTGGCATTAAAAGGTCCAACAAATATGTATGGAAGGTTTGGTTCAAATCAAAAAAGGGGATTTACCCCATACTGTAGATACCAGGTGATGAAGTAGCAGGCTTGCAGCCCAAATGGTACCCTATTCCCTATATAGTGCACTACTTGTCAAAAGTAGTGCACTATATAGGGAGCCATTTGGGCCTCGTACTCAGTGTTTGGTAAAAGCCACTGTAATTGTTATTTCATGATGGGAACAGCAAACAATGCTGATGCTCCTAGCCAGAAGAGCTCCTTTCTGCCCTCAACTAGTCTCTTCACTATAAATATAGATTCATCTCCTATGAAATGCAGTAATGAGGAACTCTGAACAAGACACAGTGTGCCTAGTCTGCCTACCGCGCTACAGAACGGACCTTTTAACTAGAAATCTCTACTTCACTAGAACTACAGAGCTGAACAGGTCTGTGAGTCAGTACTGATACAGGTTTAGTGTGGAGCTACTCTGAGGTGTGTCTGAGTCAGTACTGATACAGGTTTAGTGTGGAGCTACTCTGAGGTGTGTCTGAGTCAGTATTGATGCAGGTTTAGTGTGGCTCTAGTCTGAGGTGTGTCTGTGAGTCAGTACTGACAACCTGAAGTGCGTCTCCCAACGGGTCAGACCACAGCCTTCAGGATAATGACCCTTCATTACCTAACCAAGCCACTCAAAATAGACGGTGACTCATTTGCAGAGGCGTCGTATCTATGTGTGCATCACTCACGTTATGCTATTAACAACATTAATTGTATCTATGTGTTGGCATTACGGTGATACCGTACAACAATCAGGCATGGAACTATTTAATACATGGTGCTAGACAACATCACTAAAGCAGTAATGTTATCCTCTGGGTGTTTGAGGGGTAACACACACACACACACACACACACACACACACACACACACACACACACACACACACACACACACACACACACACACACACACACACACACACACACACACACACACAGTTCTGATCAAAAGTTGTGCCCTATGTAGGAGACAGGAAGTCATTTGGGACGTAACCCTGCTATACAGTAGCTACAAATCAGCCACAGTCTCCTGCATGGCATGCACTTTGCAATGTAAAAAGCAATACTATGAGGCAGAAGTAACGTGACACCAAGTTAGCAACTCATGGCATGTCCTAGAGATATGCTGCTATTGTTTAAGAGGATTCTGGAAGGGTGAATGGTGACAGTTCATTACCGGGCGTTCCACCATCCAGGGAATTTGGTAGACAGCAGATAGAGCTATCTATTTAGGCTCTTCTTTAGAAACACTTGAAAGGTTGACAATTAGTCAATGGATGCAAACAAATGGTACCCTATATAATCTCCACATAGTGCACTACTTTTGACCAGAACCCTATGCAGGCCCTGGTCAAAAGTAGTGTACCGAACAGGGAATAGGATGCCATTTGGGCTGCACAAATAATGCCTCATGGTTTCTATCGTGGGAGAGATAGAGAACAGAATGTTGCCAGTTACAGCACCAGACTCTAGGAACTGGCTGTTCTGACCAGGATGTCAACAACATCACTTCAGACTGTAGGAACTGGCTGTTCTGACCAGGATGTCAACAACATCACTTCAGACTCTAGGAACTGGCTGTTCTAACCAGGATGCCAACAACATCACTTCAGACTCTAGGAACTGGCTGTTCTGACCAGGATGTCAACAACATCACTTCAGACTCTAGGAACTGGCTGTTCTGACCAGGATGTCAACGACACATCACTTCAGACTCTAGGAACTGGCTGTTCTGACCAGGATGTCAACGACACATCACTTCAGACTCTAGGAACTGGCTGTTCTGACCAGGATGTCAACAACATCACTTCAGAATCTAGGAACTGGCTGTTCTGACCAGGATGTCAACAACATCACTTCAGACTCTAGGAACTGGCTGTTCTGACCAGGATGTCAACAACATCACTTCAGACTCTAGGACCTGGCTGTTCTGACCAGGATGTCAACAACATCACTTCAGACTCTAGGAACTGGCTGTTCTAACCAGGATGCCAACAACATCACTTCAGACTCTAGGAACTGGCTGTTCTGACCAGGATGTCAACAACATCACTTCAGACTCTAGGAACTGGCTGTTCTGACCAGGATGTCAACAACATCACTTCAGACTCTAGGAACTGGCTGTTCTGACCAGGATGTCAACAACATCACTTCAGACTCTAGGAACTGGCTGTTCTAACCAGGATGCCAACAACATCACTTCAGACTCTAGGAACTGGCTGTTCTAACCAGGATGTCAACAACATCACTTCAGACTCTAGGAACTGGCTGTTCTAACCAGGATGTCAACAACATCACTTCAGACTCGAGGAACTGGCTGTTCTGACCAGGATGTCAACAACATCACTTCAGACTCTAGGAACTGGCTGTTCTGACCAGGATGTCAACAACATCACTTCAGACTCTAGGAACTGGCTGTTCTGACCAGGATGTCAACAACATCACCTCAGACACTAGGAACTGGCTGTTCTGACCAGGATGTCAACAACATCACTTCAGACTCTAGGAACTGGCTGTTCTAACCAGGATGTCAACAACATCACTTCAGACTCTAGGAACTGGCTGTTCTGACCAGGATGTCAACAACATCACTTCAGACTCTAGGAACTGGCTGTTCTAACCAGGATGTCAACAACATCACTTCAGACTCTAGGAACTGGCTGTTCTAACCAGGATGTCAACAACATCACTTCAGACTCTAGGAACTGGCTGTTCTAACCAGGATGTCAACAACATCACTTCAGACTCTAGGAACTGGCTGTTCTAACCAGGATGTCAACAACATCACTTCAGACTCTAGGAACTGGCTGTTCTGACCAGGATGTCAACAACATCACTTCAGACACTAGGAACTGGCTGTTCTGACCAGGATGTCAACAACATCACTTCAGACACTAGGAACTGGCTGTTCTAACCAGGATGTCAACATCACTTCAGACTCTAGGAACTGGCTGTTCTAACCAGGATGTCAACAACATCACTTCAGACTCTAGGAACTGGCTGTTCTAACCAGGATGTCAACAACATCACTTCAGACTCTAGGAACTGGCTGTTCTAACCAGGATGTCAACAACATCACTTCAGACTCTAGGAACTGGCTGTTCTGACCAGGATGTCAACAACATCACTTCAGACTCTAGGAACTGGCTGTTCTGACCAGGATGTCAACAACATCACTTCAGACTCTAGGAACTGGCTGTTCTAACCAGGATGTCAACAACATCACTTCAGACTCTAGGAACTGGCTGTTCTAACCAGGATGTCAACAACATCACTTCAGACTCTAGGAACTGGCTGTTCTGACCAGGATGTCAACATCACTTCAGACTCTAGGAACTGGCTGTTCTGACCAGGATGTCAACAACATCACTTCAGACTCTAGGAACTGGCTGTTCTAACCAGGATGTCAACAACATCACTTCAGACTCTAGGAACTGGCTGTTCTGACCAGGATGTCAACAACATCACGTCAGACTCTAGGAACTGGCTGTTCTGACCAGGATGTCAACAACATCACTTCAGACTCTAGGAACTGGCTGTTCTAACCAGGATGTCAACAACATCACTTCAGACTCTAGGAACTGGCTGTTCTGACCAGGATGTCAACAACATCCCTTCAGACTCTAGGAACTGGCTGTTCTGACCAGGATGTCAACAACATCACTTCAGACTCTAGGAACTGGCTGTTCTGACCAGGATGTCAACAACATCACTTCAGACTCTAGGAACTGGCTGTTCTGACCAGGATGTCAACGACACATCACTTCAGACTCTAGGAACTGGCTGTTCTGACCAGGATGTCAACGACACATCACTTCAGACTCTAGGAACTGGCTGTTCTGACCAGGATGTCAACGACACATCACTTCAGACTCTAGGAACTGGCTGTTCTGACCAGGATGTCAACGACATCACTTCAGACTCTAGGAACTGGCTGTTCTGACCAGGATGTCAACAACATCACTTCAGACTCTAGGAACTGGCTGTTCTAACCAGGATGCCAACAACATCACTTCAGACTCTAGGAACTGGCTGTTCTGACCAGGATGTCAACAACATCACTTCAGACTCTAGGAACTGGCTGTTCTGACCAGGATGTCAACAACATCACTTCAGACTCTAGGAACTGGCTGTTCTGACCAGGATGTCAACAACATCACTTCAGACTCTAGGAACTGGCTGTTCTAACCAGGATGCCAACAACATCACTTCAGACTCTAGGAACTGGCTGTTCTAACCAGGATGTCAACAACATCACTTCAGACTCTAGGAACTGGCTGTTCTAACCAGGATGTCAACAACATCACTTCAGACTCTAGGAACTGGCTGTTCTAACCAGGATGCCAACAACATCACTTCAGACTCTAGGAACTGGCTGTTCTGACCAGGATGTCAACAACATCACTTCAGACTCTAGTTACTGGCTGTTCTGACCAGGATGTCAACATCACTTCAGACTCTAGGAACTGGCTGTTCTGACCAGGATGTCAACATCACTTCAGACTCTAGGAACTGGCTGTTCTAACCAGGATGTCAACAACATCACTTCAGACTCTAGGAACTGGCTGTTCTAACCAGGATGCCAACACATCACTTCAGACTCTAGGAACTGGCTGTTCTAACCAGGATGTCAACAACATCACTTCAGACTCTAGGAACTGGCTGTTCTAACCAGGATGCCAACAACATCACTTCAGACTCTAGGAACTGGCTGTTCTAACCAGGATGTCAACAACATCACTTCAGACTCGAGGAACTGGCTGTTCTGACCAGGATGTCAACAACATCACTTCAGACTCTAGGAACTGGCTGTTCTGACCAGGATGTCAACAACATCACTTCAGACTCTAGGAACTGGCTGTTCTGACCAGGATGTCAACAACATCACCTCAGACACTAGGAACTGGCTGTTCTGACCAGGATGTCAACAACATCACTTCAGACTCTAGGAACTGGCTGTTCTAACCAGGATGTCAACAACATCACTTCAGACTCTAGGAACTGGCTGTTCTGACCAGGATGTCAACAACATCACTTCAGACTCTAGGAACTGGCTGTTCTAACCAGGATGTCAACAACATCACTTCAGACTCTAGGAACTGGCTGTTCTAACCAGGATGTCAACAACATCACTTCAGACTCTAGGAACTGGCTGTTCTAACCAGGATGTCAACAACATCACTTCAGACTCTAGGAACTGGCTGTTCTGACCAGGATGTCAACAACATCACTTCAGACACTAGGAACTGGCTGTTCTGACCAGGATGTCAACAACATCACTTCAGACACTAGGAACTGGCTGTTCTAACCAGGATGTCAACATCACTTCAGACTCTAGGAACTGGCTGTTCTAACCAGGATGTCAACAACATCACTTCAGACTCTAGGAACTGGCTGTTCTAACCAGGATGTCAACAACATCACTTCAGACTCTAGGAACTGGCTGTTCTAACCAGGATGTCAACAACATCATTTCAGACTCTAGGAACTGGCTGTTCTGACCAGGATGTCAACAACATCACTTCAGACTCTAGGAACTGGCTGTTCTGACCAGGATGTCAACAACATCACTTCAGACTCTAGGAACTGGCTGTTCTAACCAGGATGTCAACAACATCACTTCAGACTCTAGGAACTGGCTGTTCTAACCAGGATGTCAACAACATCACTTCAGACTCTAGGAACTGGCTGTTCTGACCAGGATGTCAACATCACTTCAGACTCTAGGAACTGGCTGTTCTAACCAGGATGTCAACAACATCACTTCAGACTCTAGGAACTGGCTGTTCTAACCAGGATGTCAACAACATCACTTCAGACTCTAGGAACTGGCTGTTCTGACCAGGATGTCAACAACATCACTCCAGACTCTAGGAACTGGCTGTTCTAACCAGGATGTCAACAACATCACTTCAGACTCTAGGAACTGGCTGTTCTGACCAGGATGTCAACAACATCACTTCAGACTCTAGGAACTGGCTGTTCTAACCAGGATGTCAACAACATCACTTCAGACTCTAGGAACTGGCTGTTCTGACCAGGATGTCAACAACATCACTTCAGACTCTAGGAACTGGCTGTTCTAACCAGGATGTCAACAACATCACTTCAGACTCTAGGAACTGGCTGTTCTGACCAGGATGTCAACAACATCCCTTCAGACTCTAGGAACTGGCTGTTCTGACCAGGATGTCAACAACATCACTTCAGACTCTAGGAACTGGCTGTTCTGACCAGGATGTCAACGACACATCACTTCAGACTCTAGGAACTGGCTGTTCTGACCAGGATGTCAACGACACATCACTTCAGACTCTAGGAACTGGCTGTTCTGACCAGGATGTCAACAACATCACTTCAGACTCTAGGAAATGGCTGTTCTGACCAGGATGTCAACAACATCACTTCAGACTCTAGGAACTGGCTGTTCTGACCAGGATGTCAACAACATCACTTCAGACTCTAGGAACTGGCTGTTCTAACCAGGATGCCAACAACATCACTTCAGACTCTAGGAACTGGCTGTTCTGACCAGGATGTCAACAACATCACTTCAGACTCTAGGAACTGGCTGTTCTGACCAGGATGTCAACAACATCACTTCAGACTCTAGGAACTGGCTGTTCTGACCAGGATGTCAACAACATCACTTCAGACTCTAGGAACTGGCTGTTCTAACCAGGATGCCAACAACATCACTTCAGACTCTAGGAACTGGCTGTTCTAACCAGGATGTCAACAACATCACTTCAGACTCTAGGAACTGGCTGTTCTAACCAGGATGTCAACAACATCACTTCAGACTCTAGGAACTGGCTGTTCTAACCAGGATGCCAACAACATCACTTCAGACTCTAGGAACTGGCTGTTCTGACCAGGATGTCAACAACATCACTTCAGACTCTAGGAACTGGCTGTTCTGACCAGGATGTCAACATCACTTCAGACTCTAGGAACTGGCTGTTCTGACCAGGATGTCAACATCACTTCAGACTCTAGGAACTGGCTGTTCTAACCAGGATGTCAACAACATCACTTCAGACTCTAGGAACTGGCTGTTCTAACCAGGATGCCAACACATCACTTCAGACTCTAGGAACTGGCTGTTCTAACCAGGATGTCAACAACATCACTTCAGACTCTAGGAACTGGCTGTTCTAACCAGGATGCCAACAACATCACTTCAGACTCTAGGAACTGGCTGTTCTAACCAGGATGTCAACAACATCACTTCAGACTCGAGGAACTGGCTGTTCTGACCAGGATGTCAACAACATCACTTCAGACTCTAGGAACTGGCTGTTCTGACCAGGATGTCAACAACATCACTTCAGACTCTAGGAACTGGCTGTTCTGACCAGGATGTCAACAACATCACCTCAGACACTAGGAACTGGCTGTTCTGACCAGGATGTCAACAACATCACTTCAGACTCTAGGAACTGGCTGTTCTAACCAGGATGTCAACAACATCACTTCAGACTCTAGGAACTGGCTGTTCTGACCAGGATGTCAACAACATCACTTCAGACTCTAGGAACTGGCTGTTCTAACCAGGATGTCAACAACATCACTTCAGACTCTAGGAACTGGCTGTTCTAACCAGGATGTCAACAACATCACTTCAGACTCTAGGAACTGGCTGTTCTAACCAGGATGTCAACAACATCACTTCAGACTCTAGGAACTGGCTGTTCTGACCAGGATGTCAACAACATCACTTCAGACACTAGGAACTGGCTGTTCTGACCAGGATGTCAACAACATCACTTCAGACACTAGGAACTGGCTGTTCTAACCAGGATGTCAACATCACTTCAGACTCTAGGAACTGGCTGTTCTAACCAGGATGTCAACAACATCACTTCAGACTCTAGGAACTGGCTGTTCTAACCAGGATGTCAACAACATCACTTCAGACTCTAGGAACTGGCTGTTCTAACCAGGATGTCAACAACATCACTTCAGACTCTAGGAACTGGCTGTTCTGACCAGGATGTCAACAACATCACTTCAGACTCTAGGAACTGGCTGTTCTGACCAGGATGTCAACAACATCACTTCAGACTCTAGGAACTGGCTGTTCTAACCAGGATGTCAACAACATCACTTCAGACTCTAGGAACTGGCTGTTCTAACCAGGATGTCAACAACATCACTTCAGACTCTAGGAACTGGCTGTTCTGACCAGGATGTCAACATCACTTCAGACTCTAGGAACTGGCTGTTCTAACCAGGATGTCAACAACATCACTTCAGACTCTAGGAACTGGCTGTTCTAACCAGGATGTCAACAACATCACTTCAGACTCTAGGAACTGGCTGTTCTGACCAGGATGTCAACAACATCACTCCAGACTCTAGGAACTGGCTGTTCTGACCAGGATGTCAACAACATCACTTCAGACTCTAGGAACTGGCTGTTCTGACCAGGATGTCAACAACATCACTTCAGACTCTAGGAACTGGCTGTTCTAACCAGGATGTCAACAACATCACTTCAGACTCTAGGAACTGGCTGTTCTGACCAGGATGTCAACAACATCACTTCAGACTCTAGGAACTGGCTGTTCTGACCAGGATGTCAACAACATCACTTCAGACTCAAAGCCTGTTGTTTCAAGTGCTGTGTTGTGCAGCATTCTAATAATGAGAGAGACACAGCGATAGACAGAGCGAGAAAGACAGAAATAGAGAAAAAAAGATCCAAGAAACAACAACCTGAGAGTAAAAATAATGTATTATCAATTGAGAAGTTCTCTGATAACCACTGCATTTTAAATATCTTATGATGTTTAGCTTTTTGCTTTGTTTTCCTTCCGAAGACAAAACTAGCAGTGAATCTCAGTACCGTATATTCTCATTCCTGTCCTCCTCCCATCCTGTTGTTGTGGTTATTTCTTAAACATCTCACGCCTACCTTCAACCTCACACTACCCTCCTCCTCCTCCTCCTTCTAATCCCTACCCTCCTCCTCCTCTCCTGTTGTAATGGTTTGTGGTTCACTTTATAGTCACTCTGTAAACACTACATTGTGGTGTTCCAGACCCAGGCTATTAGCATCACACCTCTAGAAACACAGCCTAGCAGGGTGTTCCAGACCCAGGCTATTAGCATCACACCTCTAGAAACACAGCCTGGCGGGGTGTTCCAGACCCAGGTTATTAGCATCACACCTCTAGAAACACAGCCTGGCAGGGTGTTCCAGACCCAGGCTATTAGCATCACACCTCTAGAAACACAGCCTGGCATGGTGTTCCAGACCCAGGCTATTAGCATCACACCTCTAGAAAACACAGCCTGGCAGGGTGTTCCAGACCCAGGCTATTAGCATCACACCTCTAGAAAACACAGCCTGGCAGGGTGTTCCAGACCCAGGCTATTAGCATCACACCTCTAGAAACACAGCCTGGCATGGTGTTCCAGACCCAGGCTATTAGCATCACACCTCTAGAAAACACAGCCTGGCAGGGTGTTCCAGACCCAGGCTATTAGCATCACACCTCTAGAAACACAACCTGGCAGGGTGTTCCAGACCCAGGCTATTAGCATCACACCTCTAGAAACACAGCCTGGCAGGGTGTTCCAGACCCAGGCTATTAGCATCACACCTCTAGAAACACAGCCTGGCAGGGTGTTCCAGACCCAGGCTATTAGCATCACACCTCTAGAAACACAGCCTGGCAGGGTGTTCCAGACCCAGGCTATTAGCATAACACCTCTAGAAACACAGTCTGGCAGGGTGTTCCAGACCCAGGCTATTAGCATCACACCTCTAGAAACACAGCCTGGCAGGGTGTTCCAGACCCAGGCTGTTAGCATCACACCTCTAGAAACACAGCCTGGCAGGGTGTTCCAGACCCAGGCTATTAGCATCACACCTCTAGAAACACAGCCTAGCAGGGTGTTCCAGACCCAGGCTATTAGCATCACACCTCTAGAAAACACAGCCTGGCAGGGTGTTCCAGACCCAGGCTATTAGCATCACACCTCTAGAAACACAGCCTGGCAGGGTGTTCCAGACCCAGGCTATTAGCATCACACCTCTAGAAACACAGCCTAGCAGGGTGTTCCAGACCCAGGCTATTAGCATCACACCTCTAGAAACACAGCCTGGCAGGGTGTTCCAGACCCAGGCTATTAGCATCACACCTCTAGAAACACAGCCTGGCAGGGTGTTCCAGACCCAGGCTATTAGCATCACACCTCCAGAAACACAGCCTGGCAGGGTGTTCCAGACCCAGGCTATTAGCATCACACCTCTAGAAACACAGCCTGGCAGGGTGTTCCAGACCCAGGCTATTAGCATAACACCTCTAAAAACACAGTCTGGCAGGGTGTTCCAGACCCAGGCTATTAGCATCACACCTCTAGAAACACAGCCTGGCAGGGTGTTCCAGACCCAGGCTATTAGCATCACACCTCTAGAAACACAGTCTGGCAGGGTGTTCCAGACCCAGGCTATTAGCATCACACCTCTAGAAACACAGCCTGGCAGGGTGTTCCAGACCCAGGCTATTAGCATAACACCTCTAGAAACACCTCTAGAAACACAGCCTGTTCCAGTGTTCCAGACCCAGGCTATTAGCATAACACCTCTAGAAACACAGTCTGGCAGGGTGTTCCAGACCCAGGCTATTAGCATCACACCTCTAGAAACACAGTCTGGCAGGGTGTTCCAGACCCAGGCTATTAGCATCACACCTCTAGAAACACAGCCTGGCAGGGTGTTCCAGACCCAGGCTATTAGCATCACACCTCTAGAAACACAGCCTGGCAGGGTGTTCCAGACCCAGGCTATTAGCATCACACCTCTAGAAACACAGCCTGGCAGGGTGTTCCAGACCCAGGCTATTAGCATAACACCTCTAGAAACACAGTCTGGCAGGGTGTTCCAGACCCAGGCTATTAGCATCACACCTCTAGAAACACAGCCTGGCAGGGTGTTCCAGACCCAGGCTGTTAGCATCACACCTCTAGAAACACAGCCTGGCAGGGTGTTCCAGACCCAGGCTATTAGCATCACACCTCTAGAAACACAGCCTAGCAGGGTGTTCCAGACCCAGGCTATTAGCATCACACCTCTAGAAAACACAGCCTGGCAGGGTGTTCCAGACCCAGGCTATTAGCATCACACCTCTAGAAACACAGCCTGGCAGGGTGTTCCAGACCCAGACTATTAGCATCACACCTCTAGAAACACAGCCTAGCAGGGTGTTCCAGACCCAGGCTATTAGCATCACACCTCTAGAAAACACAGCCTGGCAGGGTGTTCCAGACCCAGGCTATTAGCATCACACCTCTAGAAACACAGCCTGGCAGGGTGTTCCAGACCCTGACTATTAGCATCACACCTCTAGAAACACAGCCTAGCAGGGTGTTCCAGACCCAGGCTATTAGCATCACACCTCTAGAAACACAGCCTGGCAGGGTGTTCCAGACCCAGGCTATTAGCATCACACCTCTAGAAACACAGCCTGGCAGGGTGTTCCAGACCCAGGCTATTAGCATCACACCTCTAGAAACACAGTCTGGCAGGGTGTTCCAGACCCAGGCTATTAGCATCACACCTCTAGAAACACAGTCTGGCAGGGTGTTCCAGACCCAGGCTATTAGCATAACACCTCTAGAAACACAGCCAGGCAGGGTGTTCCAGACCCAGGCTATTAGCATCACATCTCTAGAAACACAGCCTGGCAGGGTGTTCCAGACCCAGGTTATTAGCATCACACCTCTAGAAACACAGTCTGGCAGGGTGTTCCAGACCCAGGCTATTAGCATAACACCTCTAGAAACACAGCCTGGCAGGGTGTTCCAGACCCAGGCTATTAGCATCACACCTCCAGAAACACAGCCTGGCAGGGTGTTCCAGACCCAGGCTATTAGCATCACACCTCTAGAAACACAGTCTGGCAGGGTGTTCCAGACCCAGGCTATTAGCATCACACCTCTAGAAACACAGCCTGGCAGGGTGTTCCAGACCCAGGCTATTAGCATCACACCTCTAGAAACACAGCCTGGCAGGGTGTTCCAGACCCAGGCTATTAGCATAACACCTCTAGAAACACAGCCTGGCAGGGTGTTCCAGACCCAGGCTATTAGCATCACACCTCTAGAAACACAGCCTGGCAGGGTGTTCCAGACCCAGGTTATTAGCATCACACCTCTAGAAACACAGTCTGGCAGGGTGTTCCAGACCCAGGCTATTAGCATCACACCTCTAGAAACACAGCCTGGCAGGGTGTTCCAGACCCAGGCTATTAGCATCACACCTCTAGAAACACAGCCTGGCAGGGTGTTCCAGACCCAGGCTATTAGCATCACACCTCTAGAAACACAGCCTGGCAGGGTGTTCCTACTGTCTCACCACTTGGTATAATCTCATACCATCTCCAGCAACACACAACAAGTCAACTGTTAGCAGCAGGTAACTTCTTAGCAACTGTTAAACTGTTAGTGACTGTTAGCACAGATCTGTTTGTTTGTACTTCATTAGCCAACTCATCCCAAACATCCCAATTCAGATCTGGCAAAGAAACAGGACAAATAAACTGTTCTCCACAGACAGCCTCATAGCATTGTTTATCCATGTTGACAATATTAACAGAACGTGGCTCTCTGATTATGAAGCCCGTACTGTATAACGTTAAATTAAAACTCTACAAATAAACAGCAATGTTAAAGATGGGTTTACTTCCTCTATATCCTCACCTCCTACAATCCCACCATCCACATCATGACATCACAACAAAGTGCTGAGATGGGAAGAAAACACACATACATTAACAACCTCCCTCTGTATAGCGGCGAGGGAGGGAGGGAGGGAGGGAGGGAGGGAGGGAGGGAGGGAGGGCATGCAGGACCAGGCTTGTCTGCTATTATAGGCACAGCGATGTGAAGGACTGTTACCTGCTCAGTGAAGAGGAAGGAGCTCTCAGGGAGATACAAGAGAGGGAGATGGGAGAGAAAGAGAGAGAGGGAAAGACAAAGACAGAAAGAGAGGGGGGGAATCGGGAATGAGAGAGAAAGAGAGGGAGAGAACAGAAAGAGAGACAAGGGGTTCTGTTATATAACTGACTCTACAGAGTGACTCACCATCATCATCATAAGCATGTGAGGGATCAACAGAGAGACAGAGGAGCACTCTGGACCTCCCTCCTCCATGTGAGGGATCAACAGAGAGACAGAGGAGCACTCTGGACCTCCCTCCTCCATGTGAGGGATCAACAGAGAGACAGAGGAGCACTCTGGACCTCCCTCCTCCATGTGAGGGATCAACAGAGAGACAGAGGAGCACTCTGGACCTCCCTCCTCCATGTGAGGGATCAACAGAGAGACAGAGGAGCACTCTGGACCTCCCTCCTCCATGTGAGGGATCAACAGAGAGACAGAGGAGCACCCTGGACCTCCCTCCTCCATGTGAGGGATCAACAGAGAGACAGAGGAGCACTCTGGACCTCCCTCCTCCATGTGAGGGATCAACAGAGAGACAGAGGAGCACCCTGGACCTCCCTCCTCCATGTGAGGGATCAACAGAGAGACAGAGGAGCACTCTGGACCTCCCTCCTCCATGTGAGGGATCAACAGAGAGACAGAGGAGCACTCTGGACCTCCCTCCTCCATGTGAGGGATCAACAGAGAGACAGAGGAGCACTCTGGACCTCCCTCCTCCATGTGAGGGATCAACAGAGAGACAGAGGAGCACCCTGGACCTCCCTCCTCCATGTGAGGGATCAACAGAGAGACAGAGGAGCACTCTGGACCTCCCTCCTCCATGTGAGGGATCAACAGAGAGACAGAGGAGCACCCTGGACCTCCCTCCTCCATGTGAGGGATCAACAGAGAGACAGAGGAGCACCCTGGACCTCCCTCCTCCATGTGAGGGATCAACAGAGAGACAGAGGAGCACCCTGGACCTCCCTCCTCCATGTGAGGGATCAACAGAGAGACAGAGGAGCACCCTGGACCTCCCTCCTCCATGTGAGGGATCAACAGAGAGACAGAGGAGCACTCTGGACCTCCCTCCTCCTCTCCTTTCTACCTCCTCCTCCTCTTTATCCCTGCGTGAGAGCATGAGTCTACATCTGCACTTTCAACATGATTCTGTCCCTCCCTGACATGTATAATTGCAGGGTAGAACAATGACATTTCTATTTAATCAAACTAATAATCTTAAAGGGGTAAGTCAGCTGGCAACAGTCAGTGAGAAGTAGGTTACAAGGTTCTGCGGTGTGACCATTTTACTCACATATAAATATTTTGCTGTGCGACCTGGAATTGTTATTAAGGAGCACCAGTGTACGCAGAAGAATGAAGGATTCTAGCTTTAATACCACCTAAAATATGTTTTCATTGTGCTCCTGAATCGCTTTGTGTGTGCCTACGTGTTTTAACTTAGCCACACACGTGCTCCTTTTAAAAAAAAGCTCAGTGTAGAGCCCTGAGGTTTGAAATGAAATCAGAAGTGTTTTTGTGTCGGTAAGGCTGACACAGCACTAGCGTCAGAATAACCTGCTTTGAAATGACTATGACTACACAGCATAGCGTAGTTGTACAGTATCACTTAGGGTTAAAGGTATAGGATTAATGTCTTTATCTGGGACCAGGCACAACATAACACACGGTAGGTACTGCACCTGAGTCAGCACAGGTGCATGGCTAATGCTGCAGCAGCAGTCCAGATGATGTTTGTGGTACATTAAGTAAGTTCAAGGTTGTCGTTCCCTCCATCTCGTCTCAGATACACCTTATTGAGCACCCTTCCTGTCTGTGGCTCCATACCAAATTGCAACCTACATAGTGCACTACTTTTGACCAGAGCCCTGGTCTATATATGGAATTGGGTCCCATTTTGGATGCAGGTGTATTCTATCTCCTAGGCCAGGCCAGACCACAGCAGGAGCATGCTATGTCCTTTCGGACTGCTACTCATCAGCTTCAGGGAAGCCTGGTCTCATACCAACCTCTCTGACTGGAATCTAGGCTTCCTTACTTTCCTATAGACTCCCCCTCATCTTTCACTACCTCCACCCACCTCCCCTTCACTACCTCCACCCACCTCTCCTTCACTACCTCCATCCATCTCTCCTTCACTCCCTCCATCCATCTCTCCTTCACTCCCTCTATTGTTCACTACCTCCATCTGTAATAATGCTCCCTCTGGTTCATTCCTAAAACACATAGTCATAATGGTTCCATCCCCTAAGGTGTAGGGTGCCATTTAGGATGCAGCCCTTGACTCTCCTCTGACTCAATTATCTTTTTTAAAAGCAGCCTGTGTTAAATGAACTAGTTATTGTGAAAACAGCCTGTGTTATAGGACTAGTTATTGTGAAAAACAGCCTGTGTTATAGGACTAGTTATGGTGAAAAACAGCCTGTGTTATAGGACTAGTTATGGTGAAAACAGCCTGTGTTATAGGACTAGTTATTGTGAAAAACAGCCTGTGTATAGGATCGTTATGGTGAAAAACAGCCTGTGTTATAGGACTAGTTATGGTGAAAAACAGCCTGTGTTATAGGACTAGTTATTGTGAAAAACAGCCTGTGTTAAATGAACTAGTTATTGTGAAAAACAGCCTGTGTTATAGGACTAGTTATTGTGAAAAACAGCCTGTGTTAAATGAACTAGTTATTGTGAAAACAGCCTGTGTTATAGGACTAGTTATTGTGAAAAACAGCCTGTGTTATAGGACTAGTTATGGTGAAAAACAGCCTGTGTTATAGGACTAGTTATGGTGAAAAACAGCCTGTGTTATAGGACTAGTTATTGTGAAAAACAGCCTGTGGTTAAATTAACTAGTTATTGTGAAAACAGCCTGTGTTATAGGACTAGTATGGTGAAAAACAGCCTGTGTTATAGGACTAGTATTGTGAAAAACAGCCTGTGTTATAGGACTAGTTATGGTGAAAAACAGCCTGTGTTATAGGACTAGTTATTGTGAAAAACAGCCTGTGTTAAATGAACTAGTTATTTTGTGAAAAACAGCCTGTGTTAAAGAACTAGTTATTGTGAAAAACAGCCTGTGTAAAGGACTAGTTATGTGAAAAACAGCCGTGTTAAAGGACTAGTTATTGTGAAAAGAACCTGTGTTATAGGACTAGTTATGGTGAAAAACAGCCTGTGTTAAATAACTAGTTATGGTGAAAAACAGCCTGTGTTAAAGGACTAGTTATTGTGAAAAACAGCCTGTGTTATAGGACTAGTTATGGTGAAAAACAGCCTGTGTTATAGGACTAGTTATGGTGAAAAACAGCCTGTGTTATAGGACTAGTTATTGTGAAAAACAGCCTGTGTTAAATTAACTAGTTATTGTGAAAACAGCCTGTGTTATAGGACTAGTTATGGTGAAAAACAGCCTGTGTTATAGGACTAGTTATTGTGAAAAACAGCCTGTGTTATAGGACTAGTTATGGTGAAAAACAGCCTGTGTTATAGGACTAGTTATTGTGAAAAACAGCCTGTGTTAAATGAACTAGTTATTGTGAAAAACAGCCTGTGTTAAATGAACTAGTTATTGTGAAAAACAGCCTGTGTTAAAGGACTAGTTATTGTGAAAAACAGCCTGTGTTAAAGGACTAGTTATTGTGAAAAGAACCTGTGTTATAGGACTAGTTATGGTGAAAAACAGCCTGTGTTAAATAACTAGTTATGGTGAAAAACAGCCTGTGTTAAAGGACTAGTTATTGTGAAAAACAGCCTGTGTTAAATAACTAGTTATGGTGAAAAACAGCCTGTGTTAAAGGACTAGTTATGGTGAAGAACAGCCTGTGTTAAAGGACTAGTTATTGTGAAGAAAAGCCTGTGTTAAATGAACTAGTTATTGTGAAAAACAGCCTGTGTTAAAGGACTAGTTATTGTGAAAAACAGCCTGTGTTAAAGGACTAGTTATTGTGAAAAACAGCCTGTGTTAAATGAACTAGTTATTGTGAAAAACAGCCTGTGTTAAAGGACTAGTTATGGTGAAAAAAAGCCTGTGTTAAAGGACTAGTTATGGTGAAAAACAGCCTGTGTTAAAGGACTAGTTATGGTGAAAAACAGCCTGTGTTATAGGACTAGTTATTGTGAAAAACAGCCTGTGTTAAAGGACTAGTTATGGTGAAAAACAGCCTGTGTTAAAGGACTAGTTATGGTGAAAAACAGCCTGTGTTATAGGACTAGTTATTGTGAAAAACAGCCTGTGTTAAAGGACTAGTTATGGTGAAAACAGCCTGTGTTAAAGGACTAGTTATGGTGAAAAACAGCCTGTGTTAAAGGACTAGTTATGGTGAAAAACAGCCTGTGTTAAAGGACTAGTTATGGTGAAAAACAGCCTGTGTTATAGGACTAGTTATTGTGAAAAACAGCCTGTGTTAAAGGACTAGTTATGGTGAAAAACAGCCTGTGTTAAAGGACTAGTTATGGTGAAAAACAGCCTGTGTTAAAGGACTGTATTGTGAAAAACAGCCTGTGTTAAAGGACTAGTTATGGTGAAAAACAGCCTGTGTTAAAGGACTAGTTATTGTGAAAAACAGCCTGTGTTATAGGACTAGTTATTGTGAAAAACAGCCTGTGTTAAAGGACTAGTTATTGTGAAAACAGCCTGTGTTAAATGAACTAGTTATTGTGAAAAACAGCCTGTGTTATAGGACTAGTTATGGTGAAGAACAGCCTGTGTTAAATGAACTAGTTATGGTGAAAAACAGCCTGTGTTATAGGACTAGTTATGGTGAAAAACAGCCTGTGTTAAATAACTAGTTATGGTGAAAAACAGCCTGTATTATAGGACTAGTTATGGTGAAGAACAGCCTGTGTTAAATGAACTAGTTATTGTGAAAAACAGCCTGTGTTAAAGGACTAGTTATTGTGAAAAACAGCCTGTGTTAAATGAACTAGTTATTGTGAAAAACAGCCTGTGTTATAGGACTAGTTATGGTGAAAAACAGCCTGTGTTAAATGAACTAGTTATTGTGAAAAACAGCCTGTGTTAAAGGACTAGTTATTGTGAAAAACAGCCTGTGTTATAGGACTAGTTATTGTGAAAAACAGCCTGTGTTATAGGACTAGTTATGGTGAAAAACAGCCTGTGTTAAAAGACTAGTTATTGTGAAAAACAGCCTGTGTTAAAGGACTAGTTATTGTGAAAAACAGCCTGTGTTAAATTAACTAGTTATTGTGAAAAACAGCCTGTGTTATAGGACTAGTTATGGTGAAGAACAGCCTGTGTTATAGGACTAGTTATTGTGAAAACAGCCTGTGTTAAAGGACTAGTTATGGTGAAAAACAGCCGGTGTTATAGGACTAGTTATTGTGAAAACAGCCTGTGTTATAGGACTAGTTATGGTGAAAAACAGCATGTGTTATAGGACTAGTTATTGGAAACACGCCTGTGTTATAAGGACTAGTTATTGTGAAAAACAGCCTGTGTTGAAGGACTAGTTATTGTGAAAACAGCCTGTGTTAAGGACTAGTTATGGTGAAAAACAGTCTGTGTTATAGGACTAGTTATGGTGAAAAACAGCCTGTGTTAAAGGACTAGTTATGGTGAACAACAGCCTGTGTTATAGGACTAGTTATTGTGAAAAACAGCCTGTGTTAAAGAACTAGTTATTGTGAAAACAGCCTGTGTTAAAGGACTAGTTATGGTGAAAAACAGCCTGTGTTATAGGACTAGTTATTGTGAAAACAGCCTGTGTTATAGGACTAGTTATGGTGAAAAACAGCCTGTGTTATAGGACTAGTTATGGTGAAAAACAGCCTGTGTTATAAGGACTAGTTATTGTGAAAACAGCCTGTGTTATAGGACTAGTTATTGGTGAAAAACAGCCTGTGTTATAGGACTAGTTATGTTGTGAAAACAGCCTGTGTTATAGGACTAGTTATGGTGAAAAACAGCCTGTGTTATAGGACTAGTTATGGTGAAAAACAGCCTGTGTTAAATTAACTAGTTATGGTGAAAAACAGCCTGTGTTATAGGACTAGTTATTGTGAAAACAGCCTGTGTTATAGGACTAGTTATGGTGAAAAACAGCCTGTGTTATAGGACTAGTTATGGTGAAAAACAGCCTGTGTTATAGGACTAGTTATTGTGAAAACAGCCTGTGTTATAGGACTAGTTATGGTGAAAAACAGCCTGTGTTATAGGACTAGTTATTGTGAAAACAGCCTGTGTTATAGGACTAGTTATGGTGAAAAACAGCCTGGTTAAGACTAGTTATGGTGAAAACGCCTGTGTTAAATGAACTAGTTATTGTGAAAAACAGCCTGTGTTAAAGGACTAGTTATGGTGAAAAACAGCCTGTGTTAAAGGACTAGTTATTGTGAAAAACAGCCTGTGTTAAAGGACTAGTTATTGTGAAAAACAGCCTGTGTTAAAGGACTAGTTATGGTGAAAAACAGCCTGTGTTATAGGACTAGTTTATGGTGAAAAAAACATCTGTGTTATAAGAATAGTTATTGTGAAAAACAGCCTGTGTTATAGGACTAGTTATTGTGAAAAACAGCCTGTGTTATAGGACTAGTTATTGTGAAAACAGCCGTGTTAAGGATAGTTTATTGTGAAAACAGCTAAGTTATGGTAGACTAGTTATTGTGAAAACAGCCTGTGTTATAGCTATTATTGTGAAAAACCTGTGTTATATAGGACAGTAGTTGTGAAATAACTATGCGATGCTGTTATGGACTATATGGTGAAAACCAGCCTGTGTTATAGGACTAGTTATGGTGAAAACCAGCCTGTGTTAAATAACTAGTTATTGTGAAAACAGCCTGTGTTAAATTAACTAGTTATTGTGAAAAACAGCCTGTGTTACAGGACTAGTTAGTCTGAAAACAGCCTGTGTTACAGGACTAGTTAGTCTGAAAACAGCCTGTGTTAAAGGACTAGTTATCCCGAAAACAGCCTGTGTTAAAGGACTAGTTAGTTTGAAAACAGCCTGTGTTAAAGGACTAGTTAGTCTGAAAACAGCCTGGTTTAATAAACTAGTTATGTGAAAAAACAGCCTGTGTAATTAGGACTAGTTATGTGTGAAAAACAGCCTGTGTTATAGGACTAGTTATGGTAGAAAACAGCCTGTGTTATAGGACTAGTTATGGTGAAAAACAGCCTGTGTTAAGGACTAGTTATGGTGAAAAACAGCCTGTGTTTATAGAGACTGTATATTGTGAAAAACAGCCTGTGTTATAAGGACTAGTTATTGTGAAAAAACAGCCTGTGTTATAGGACTAGTTATTGTGAAAAACAGCCTGTGTTAAAGGACTAGTTATGTGAAAAACAGCCTGTGTTAATAGACTAGATTGTGAAAAAAGCCTGTTAGTTAAGGAACTAGTTATTGTGGAAAAAACACCTGTGTTATAGGACTAGGTATAGGTGAAAAAACAGCCTGTGTTTAAAAACTAGTTATGGTGAAAAACAGCCTGTGTTAAAGGACTAGTTATGTGAAAAACAGCCTGTGTTATAGACTAGTATTATGGTGAAAAACAGCTGTGTTATAGGACTAGTTATTGTGAAAAAAAAGCCTGTGTTAAAGGACTAGTTATTGTGAAAACAGCACCTTGACTTACGTTATTGTTTTTTTTTAATGTTTTAAATGAATAGTTATTGTGAAAAACAGCCTGTGTTATAGGACTAGTTATGGTGAAGAACAGCCTGTGTTAAATGAACTAGTTATGGTGAAAAACAGCCTGTGTTATAGGACTAGTTATTATGGTGAAAAACAGCCTGTGTTAAATAACTAGTTATGGTGAAAAACAGCCTGTATATAGGAATAGTTAGGTGAAGAACAGCCTGTGTTAAATGAACTAGTTATTGTGAAAAAAACAGCCTGTGGTAAAGGAACTAGTTATTGTGAAAAACAGCCTGTGTTTAAATGAAACTAGGTATGTGAAAAACAGCCTGTGTTATAGGACTAGTTATGGTGAAAAACAGCCTGTGTTAAATGAACTAGTTATTGGAAAAAACAGCCTGTGTTAAAGGACTAGTTATTGTGAAAAACAGCCTGTGTTATAGGAATAGTTATTGTGAAAAACAGCTGTGTATAGGCTAGTTATGGTGAAAAAAAGCCTGTGTTTAAAAGAATAGTTATGTGAAAAACAGCCTGTGTTAAAGGACTAGTTATGGTGAAAAACAGCCTGTGTTAAATAACTAGTTATTGTGAAAAACAGCCTGTGTTATAGGACTAGTTATGGTGAAAACAGCCTGTGTTATAGGACTAGTTATTGTGAAAACAGCCTGTGTTAAAGGACTAGTTATGGTGAAAAACAGCCGGTGTTATAGGACTAGTTATTGTGAAAACAGCCTGTGTTATAGGACTAGTTATGGTGAAAAACAGCATGTGTTATAGGACTAGTTATTGTGAAAAACAGCCTGTGTTAAAGGACTAGTTATTGTGAAAAACAGCCTGTGTTGAAGGACTAGTTATTGTGAAAACAGCCTGTGTTATAGGACTAGTTATGGTGAAAAACAGCCTGTGTTATAGGACTAGTTATGGTGAAAAACAGCCTGTGTTAAAGGACTAGTTATGGTGAAAACAGCCTGTGTTATGGACTAGTTATTGTGAAAAACAGCCTGTGTTAAAGACTAGTATTGTGAAAACAGTGTGTAAAAGGACTAGTTATTGTGAAAACAGCCTGTGTTAAAGGACTAGTTATTGTGAAAACAGCCTGTGTTATAGGACTAGTTATTGTGAAAACAGCCTGTGTTATAGGACTAGTTATGGTGAAAAACAGCCTGTGTTATAGGACTAGTTATTGTGAAAAACAGCCTGTGTTATAGGACTAGTTATGGTGAAAAACAGCCTGTGTTATAGGACTAGTTATTGTGAAAAACAGCCTGTGTTATAGGACTAGTTATTGTGAAAAACAGCCTGTGTTATAGGACTAGTTATGGTGAAAAAACAGCCTGTTGTAAATAACTAGTTATGGTGAAAAACAGCCTGTGTTATAGGACTAGTTATTGTGAAAAACAGCCTGTGTTATAGGACTAGTTATGGTGAAAAACAGCTGTGTTATAGGACTAGTTATGGTGAAAAACAGCTGTGTTATAGGACTAGTTATGTGAAACAGCCGTGTTATAGGATAGTTATGTGTGAAAAACAGCCTGTGTTATAGGACTAGTTATTGTGAAAACAGCCTGTGTTATAGGACTAGTTATGGTGAAAAACAGCCTGTGTTATAGGACTAGTTATGGTGAAAAACAGCCTGTGTTAAATGAACTAGTTATTGTGAAAAACAGCCTGTGTTAAAGGACTAGTTATGGTGAAAAACAGCCTGTGTTAAAGGACTAGTTATTGTGAAAAACAGCCTGTGTTAAAGGACTAGTTATTGTGAAAAACAGCCTGTGTTAAAGGACTAGTTATTGTGAAAACAGCCTGTGTTATAGGACTAGTTATGGTGAAAAACAGTCTGTGTTAAAGAATTAGTTATTGTGAAAAACAGCCTGTGTTATAGGACTAGTTATTGTGAAAAACAGCCTGTGTTATAGGACTAGTTATTGTGAAAAACAGCCTGTGTTAAAGGACTAGTTATTGTGAAAACAGCCTGTGTTATAGGACTAGTTATTGTGAAAACAGCCTGTGTTTAGGAATAGTTATGTGGAAAAGAACCTGTGTTATAGGACAAGTTATTGTGAAAACAGCCTGTGTTATAAGGACTAGTTATGGTGAAAACCAGCCTGTGTATAGGACTAGTTATGGTGAAAACAGCCTGTGTTAATAACTAGTATTGTGAAAACACTGTGTTAAATTAACTAGTTATTGTGAAAAACAGCCTGTGTTAAAGGACTAGTTATGGTGAAAACAGCCTGTGTTATAGGACTAGTTATTGTGAAAACAGCCTGTGTTATAGGACTAGTTATGGTGAAAAACAGCCTGTGTTAAAGGACTAGTTATTGTGAAAAACAGCCTGTGTTAAAGGACTAGTTATTGTGAAAACAGCCTGTGTTAAAGAACTAGTTATTGTGAAAAACAGCCTGTGTTATAGGACTAGTTATTGTGAAAAACAGCCTGTGTTATAGGACTAGTTATGGTGAAAACAGCCTGTGTTATAGGACTAGTTATGGTGAAAAACAGCCTGTGTTATAGGACTAGTTATGGTGAAAAACAGCCTGTGTTATAGGACTAGTTATTGTGAAAACAGCCTGTGTATAGGACTGTTATTGTGAAAAACAGCCTGTGTTAAAGGACTAGTATTGTGGAAAACAGCCTGTGTTAAAGGATAGTTATGGTGAAAACAGCTGTGTAATAACTAGTATTGTGAAACAGCCTGTGTTAAAGGACTAGTTATGGTGAAAAACAGCCTGTGTTAAATAACTAGTTATGTGAAAAACAGCCTGTGTTATAGGACTAGTTATGGTGAAAAACAGCCTGTGTTATAGGACTAGTTATGGTGAAAAACAGCCTGTGTTATAGGACTAGTTATGGTGAAAACAGCTGTGTTATAGGACTAGTTATGGTGAAAAACAGCCTGTGTTATAGGACTAGTTATGGTGAAAAAAAGCCTGTGTTATAGGACTAGTTATGGTGAAAAACAGCCTGTGTTATAGGACTAGTTATGGTGAAAAACAGCCTGTGTTATAGGACTAGTTATGGTGAAAAACAGCCTGTGTTATAGGACTAGTTATGGTGAAAAACAGCCTGTGTTATATGACTAGTTATTGTGAAAAGAACCTGTGTTATAGGACTAGTTATTGTGAAAACAACCTGTGTTATAGGACTAGTTATTGTGAAAAACAGCCTGTGTTAAAGAACTAGTTATTGTGAAATACAGCCTGTGTTAAATAACTAGTTATTGTGAAATACAGCCTGTGTTAAATTAACTAGTTATTGTGAAAACAGCCTGTGTTAAATAACTAGTTATTGTGAAAACAGCCTGTGTTAAATAACTAGTTATTGTGAAAAACAGCCTGTGTTAAAGGACTAGTTATTGTGAAAAACAGCCTGTGTTATAGGACTGTATTGTGAAAACAGCGTTTATAGGACTAGTATTGTGAAAACAGCCTGTGTTATAGGACTAGTTATTGTGAAAACAGCCTGTGTTATAGGACTAGTTATTGTGAAAAACAGCCTGTGTTAAAGGACTAGTTATTGTGAAATACAGCCTGTGTTAAATTAACTAGTTATTGTGAAAACAGCCTGTGTTGAAGGACTAGTTATTGTGAAACACAGCCTGTGTTAAAGGACTAGTTCTCTCTCTAACCCTGGCATTCCACAGAGATCTTGAGACAACAGCAGTAGAGAGACAGTTGATGGGGGAATTCCAAGGAAGAAGAATAACAAAAAGAAGCAGATGTAGGAAGCACAAAGTCAACACTAAGACACTGAGCCACAGAGTAAATGTCTTGAAGCTTTATCCAAAGCCTCTACGCTGCCCTGAACACAAACACACCTGAGGACTCACCTGTTGTGACAGGTGTCTGCCAGTTCTCTCTGAGTTTCTCTTTACGCGCTGTGAGGTCACACCTGAGCGTTGAGAGGAGCTGTGGTTGGGAGGGGGGGCGGAGGGTTGGGACAGCTGGTGAACCTGATGGTTCAGGCTGTTGAGGGCACTGACGCTGGGTGGCTGCCCCCGCCCCTGGGTCGGCTGGTACACACTGTTGATGTTAGCAGGTTGTTGTGCCTGGGTTGATTGGTACAGACCGTTGATATTCGAAGGTTGTGTCTGGTTGGACTGGTACAGGGTGCTGCTGTTAGCTTGTTGCTGTTTCCCCTGGGTGGTGGTGGGGGGGTTGAGAGCAGAAATATTGGGGGTCTTCGTGGGGCTCTGGGGCGCCCCGAAGCAGGTTGCCCGGTCGGGGTTTGTTGAGTCACCGGTCCCGCTGTTGCTAAATCCACTCTCACTCCCGATCCCTGGGCGAGATTCAGCCGAGGAGTCACTCCCCTTCCAGGTCTTTCCCTCCAGAAGCTTGGCTGCTGCCTCTGTAAATGGCTGGGAGAGAAGAAACACATTAGAGGATCAGAGTGAGAGAACAGAGGAGAGAGAGAGAGACAGAGAGAGAAAGAGACAGAGAGACCGAGAGAGAGAGAGACAGAGAGACCGAGAGAGAGAGCATAAATAGAGAACCCACTCACTCCTAATCTCCCAGTGAAAATAAAAGTGTTGATCACAAACAGAGAGGAAATATTTCTTCCTCCCTCCTCCTTCTCCCTCTCTCAGCCTCTTTACCTGCCATCCCATGGATCCTCACTGTGGTCTTCTCTGATCTGTGACGCAGCTGTTTTAAAGAGGCCTGTACTCTCATTCCACTGTGGTCTTCTCTGATCTGTGACGCAGCTGTTTTATAGAGGCCTGTACTCTCATTCCACTGTGGTCTTCTCTGATCTGTGACGCAGCTGTTTTATAGAGGCCTGTACTCTCATTCCACTGTGGTCTTCTCTGATCTGTGACGCAGCTGTTTTATAGAGGCCTGTACTCTCATTCCACTGTGGTCTTCTTGATCTGTGACAGCAGCTGTTTTATAGAGGCCTGTACTTCATTCCACTGTGGTCTTCTCTGATCTGTGACGCAGCTGTTTTATAGAGGCCTGTACTCTCATTCCACTGTGGTCTTCTCTGATCTGTGACGCAGCTGTTTTAAAGAGGCCTGTACTCTCTCACTCCCCAGCTCTCATCCTGCACTTGTTGGCTAGGGTCTAGGCTCTCTAGGCTCTAGGCTCTCTAGGCAGTCAGGCAGGCAGGCAGAAAAGCACCAGTTGAGAAATGCAGTCAGTCGTGACTGGTGTTAAGAGGAGCAGGAGGCAGAGTGGAGCAGAGTGATGCTGCTATACAGGCAGAGCAGAAGGGCAGGAAGGGAGGAAGGAAGGGAGGAAGGCAGGTAAACAGACAGAGAGGCAGAGAGGCAGGAAGACAGGCAGGCAGTGCTAATGCTCTCACTCCCTACAGTGATGTGCTGTTATGCCATCCAAGCACAGAAAGCATTACTGTGTCCTTACGCTTCACTGCCTGACACGGGAGTATAGGAGAGGACGCAGGCTCAGAGAGACAGAGAGGAGAGGAAGAGGAAGAGGATAAAATAAGGGTAGAGAGGAGGAGAGAACATAACAGGAAAACAGAGGGATGAATATGAAAGTCAAAAAGTGCAAAGAAGAGTGGAAGGTCAGAGAGGAGAAGACAGAAGAGTGGTAGACAGGAGAGGAGAAGACAGAAGAGTGGTAGACAGGAGAGGAGAAGACAGAAGAGTGGAAGGTCAGAGAGGAGAAGACAGAAGAGTGGTAGACAGGAGAGGAGAAGACAGAAGAGTGGTAGACAGGAGAGGAGAAGACAGAAGAGTGGAAGGTCAGAGAGGAGAAGACTGAAGAGTGGTAGACAGGAGAGGAGAAGACAGAAGAGTGGTAGACAGGAGAGGAGAAGACAGAAGAGTGGAAGGTCAGAGAGGAGAAGACAGAAGAGTGGAAAGTCGGAGAAGACAGAAGAGTGGTAGACAGGAGAGGAGAAGACAGAAGAGTGGAAGGTCAGAGAAGAGAAGACAGAAGAGTGGTAGACAGGAGAGGAGAAGACAGAAGAGTGGAAGGTCAGAGAGGAGAAGACAGAAGAGTGGAAAGTCGGAGAGGAGAAGACAGAAGAGTGGTAGACAGGAGAGGAGAAGACAGAAGAGTGGAAGGTCAGAGAGGAGAAGACAGAAGAGTGGAAGGTCGGAGAGAAGAAGACAGAAGAGTGGAAGGTCAGAGAGGAGAAGACAGAAGAGTGGAAGGTCAGAGAGGAGAAGACAGAAGAGTGGAAGGTCAGAGAGGAGAAGACAGAAGAGTGGAAGGTCAGAGAGGAGAAGACAGAAGAGTGGACGGTCAGAGAGGAGAAGACAGAAGAGCGGAAGGTCAGAGAGGAGAAGACAGAAGAGTGGACGGTCAGAGAGGAGAAGACAGAAGAGCGGAAGGTCAGAGAAGACAGAAGAGTGGAAGGTCAGAGAAGACAGAAGAGTGGAAGGTCAGAGAGGAGAAGACAGAAGAGCGGAAGGTCAGAGAAGACAGAAGAGTGGAAGGTCAGAGAAGACAGAAGAGTGGAAAGTCGGAGAGGAGAAGACAGAAGAGTGGAAAGTCGGAGAGGAGAAGACAGAAGAGTGGAAGGTCGGAGAGGAGAAGACAGAAGAGTGGAAGGTCGGAGAGGAGAAGACAGAAGAGTGGTAGACAGGAGAGGAGAAGACAAGAGTTGAAGGTCAGAGAGGAGAGGAGAAGACAGAAGTGGAAGGTCGGAGAGGAGAAGACAGAAGAGTGGTAGACAGGAGAGGAGGAGACAGAAGAGTGGAAGGTCGGAGAGGAGAAGACAAAAGAGTGGAAGGTCAGAGAGGAGAAGACAGAAGAGTGGAAGGTCAGAGAGGAGAAGACAGAAGAGTGGAAAGTCAGAGAGGAGAAGACAGAAGAGTGGAAGGTCAGAGAGCAGAAGACAGAAGAGTGGAAGGTCAGAGAGGAGAAGACAGAAGAGTAGAAGGTCGGAGAAGACAGAAGAGTGGAAGGTCAGAGAGGAGAAGACAGAAGAGTGGAAGGTCAGAGAAGACAGAAGAGTGGAAGGTCAGAGAGGAGAAGACAGAAGAGTGGAAAGTCGGAGAGGAGAAGACAGAAGAGTGGAAGGTCGGAGAGGAGAAGACAGAAGAGTGGTAGATAGGAGAGGAGAAGACAGAAGAGTGGAAGGTCGGAGAGGAGAAGACAGAAGAGTGGTAGACAGGAGAGGAGAAGACAAGAGTTGAAGGTCAGAGAGGAGAGGAGAAGACAGAAGAGTGGTAGACAGGAGAGGAGAAGACAGAAGAGTGGAAGGTCAGAGAGGAGAAGACAGAAGAGTGGAAGGTCAGAGAGGAGAAGACAGAAGAGTGGTAGACAGGAGAGGAGAAGACAAGAGTTGAAGGTCAGAGAGGAGAGGAGAAGACAGAAGAGTGGTAGACAGGAGAGGAGAAGACAGAAGAGTGGAAGGTCAGAGAGGAGAGGAGAAGACAGAAGAGTGGTAGACAGGAGAGGAGGAGACAGAAGAGTGGTAGACAGGAGAGGAGAAGACAGAAGAGTTGAAGGTCAGAGAGGAGAAGACAGAAGAGTGGTAGACAGGAGAGGAGAAGACAGAAGAGTGGTAGACAGGAGAGGAGGAGACAGAAGAGTGGTAGACAGGAGAGGAGAGGAGAAGACAGAAGAGTTGAAGGTCAGAGAGGAGAAGACAGAAGAGTGGTAGACAGGAGAGGAGGAGACAGAAGAGTGGTAGACAGGAGAGGAGAGGAGAAGACAGAAGAGTGGAAGGTCAGAGAGGAGGAGACAGAAGAGTGGAAGGTCGGAGAGGAGAGGAGAAGACAGAAGAGTGGTAGACAGGAGAGGAGGAGACAGAAGAGTGGTAGACAGGAGAGGAGGAGACAGAAGGTGGGAAGGTCGGAGAGAAGAAGACAGAAGAGTGGTAGACAGGAGAGGAGAAGACAGAAGAGTGGTAGACAGGAGAGGAGGAGACAGAAGAGTGGAAGGTCGGAGAGAAGAAGACAGAAGAGTGGTAGACAGGAGAGGAGAAGACAGAAGAGTGGTAGACAGGAGAGGAGGAGACAGAAAAGTGGAAGGTCGGAGAGGAGAAGACAGAAGAGTTGAAGGTCAGAGAGGAGAGGAGAAGACAGAAGAGTGGTAGACAGGAGAGGAGAAGACAGAAGAGTTGAAGGTCAGAGAGGAGAAGACAGAAGAGTGGTAGACAGGAGAGGAGGAGACAGAAGAGTGGAAGGTCGGAGAGGAGAGGAGAAGACAGAAGAGTGGTAGACAGGAGAGGAGGAGACAGAAGAGTGGTAGACAGGAGAGGAGGAGACAGAAGAGTGGAAGGTCGGGGAGAAGAAGACAGAAGAGTGGTAGACAGGAGAGGAGAAGACAGAAGAGTGGTAGACAGGAGAGGAGGAGACAGAAAAGTGGAAGGTCGGAGAGGAGAAGACAGAAGAGTTGAAGGTCAGAGAGGAGAGGAGAAGACAGAAGAGTGGTAGACAGGAGAGGAGAAGACAGAAGAGTGGTAGATAGGAGAGGAGAAGACAGAAGAGTGGAAGGTCGGAGAGGAGAAGACAGAAGAGTGGTAGACAGGAGAGGAGAAGACAAGAGTTGAAGGTCAGAGAGGAGAGGAGAAGACAGAAGAGTGGTAGACAGGAGAGGAGAAGACAGAAGAGCGGAAGGTCGGAGAGGAGAAGACAGAAGAGTGGAAGGTCGGAGAGGAGAAGACAGAAGAGTGGTAGATAGGAGAGGAGAAGACAGAAGAGTGGAAGGTCGGAGAGGAGAAGACAGAAGAGTGGTAGACAGGAGAGGAGAAGACAAGAGTTGAAGGTCAGAGAGGAGAGGAGAAGACAGAAGAGTGGTAGACAGGAGAGGAGAAGACAGAAGAGTGGTAGATAGGAGAGGAGAAGACAGAAGAGTGGAAGGTCGGAGAGGAGAAGACAGAAGAGTGGTAGACAGGAGAGGAGAAGACAAGAGTTGAAGGTCAGAGAGGAGAGGAGAAGACAGAAGAGTGGTAGACAGGAGAGGAGAAGACAGAAGAGTGGAAGGTCAGAGAGGAGAAGACAGAAGAGTGGTAGACAGGAGAGGAGAAGACAGAAGAGTGGTAGACAGGAGAGGAGAAGACAGAAGAGTGGAAGGTCAGAGAGGAGGAGACAGAAGAGTGGAAGGTCGGAGAGGAGAGGAGAAGACAGAAGAGTGGTAGACAGGAGAGGAGGAGACAAGAGTGGTAGACAGGAGAGGAGAAGACAGAAGAGTGGTAGACAGGAGAGGAGGAGACAGAAGAGTGGAAGGTCAGAGAGGAGGAGACAGAAGAGTGGAAGGTCGGAGAGAAGAAGACAGAAGAGTGGTAGACAGGAGAGGAGAAGACAGAAGAGTGGTAGACAGGAGAGGAGGAGACAGAAGAGTGGAAGGTCGGAGAGAAGAAGACAGAAGAGTGGTAGACAGGAGAGGAGAAGACAGAAGAGTGGTAGACAGGAGAGGAGGAGACAGAAAAGTGGAAGGTCGGAGAGGAGAAGACAGAAGAGTTGAAGGTCAGAGAGGAGAGGAGAAGACAGAAGAGTTGAAGGTCAGAGAGGAGAGGAGAAGACAGAAGAGTGGTAGACAGGAGAGGAGACAGAAGAGTGGAAGGTCGGAGAGGAGAGGACAGAAGAGTTGAAGGGTAAAAATAGAAAAGAGAGTGGCAGATAGGAAATGAGGAAATAGAAGAGGGCCCTGGGCAAAAGTAGTGCACTTTATAGGGATTTGGGCCAGACTCAGCAGGGAGAGTAGGATTAGCTCTATTCGCCTCAGTACACTGCAATTCAGAAGGCAGGAGGCCTGACATTTAGGTATGAATCAAAGAAGAGAGATTTCAGAGGAATCAAAGTACTGCCTCAGCACTGAGCACTGAGCCAGTATCAACCTCTATTACAAGATACCAATGCATAGGGTCCTGAGAGGGGAGGTATCACAACGTTGATCATATCTAACAGTATGGTATTCTCACTATACGATAGATGGATAGATGGAATAAAGAGGACTAACCTCCGTGAAATGGAGAGGAAAAATGCCAACTTTGTCTCCCAGCTTTCCTTCAATCCAGTTTTCATCTGCTCGTCTGATGACCGTGAGGACGTCTCCCTGGAATGCAGGATTAGAGTGAGGGAGAGAGGGAGAGAGAGAGAGAGAGAGAAAGAGAGGGAGAGAGGGAGAGGGAGAGAGGGAGAGAGGGAGAGAGAGAGAGAGAGAGAGAGAGAGAGAGACTGGGTGAGTAAGAAGCAGCACATGTAACGTGTTTAGAACAGAGAGTGCTACGCCTGCAGAAGGAACCACTCAGAGGAGCTCCCCACTCAATCCCTCCTCCCTTTAACACAATCTGGCATCCACTATGTCTGTAGGCCTCTCCTGTCCCTCTCTACGTACAGCCCCTCTCTCTCTCTCCTGTCCCTCTCTACATACAGCCCCTCTCTCTCCCTCTCCTGTTCCCCTCTACGTACAGCCCCTTTCTCTCTCTCTTGTTCCCCTCTACGTACAGCCCCTCTCTCTCTCTCTTGTCCCTCTCTACGTACAGCCTCTCTCTCTCTCTCCTGTCCCTCTCTACGTACAGCCCCTCTCTCTCTCTCCTGTCCCTCTCTACGTACAGCCCCTCTCTCTCTCTCCTGTCCCTCTCTACGTACAGCCCCCCTCTCTCTCTCCTGTCCCTCTCTACGTACAGCCCCTCTCTCTCTCTCTCTATCCTGTTCCCCTCTACGTAAAGTCTCTCTCTCTCAATTCAATTCAATTCAATTCAAGGGGCTTTATTGGCATGGGAAACATGTGTTAACATTGCCAAAGCAAGTGAGGTAGATAACATACAAAAGTGAAATAAACAATAAAAATGAACAGTAAACATTACACATACAGAAGTTTCAAAACAATAAAGACATTACAAATGGCGATGACCTCAGGCCTTGGATATTCCAGGATGATATAGTGAAGGCTTTTTGTTCCATAAAGTGTCCAATGTTGGTGGTCGGGTTTGGCCTCAGGCTAGTAAGTGTGAGCAGAGCCTGCTGAGCATCTGGTACATGCCGTTGGCTTGGGCGATGTATAGAGTGGGGGTTGGGCTGTTTGCCCCTCACTACCTGGGCGTATGTGTGACTTCCATGTTGATACCCTCTTTGTGGGGGTGGGGTGCATGGGGTGGGCAGGAGTGGCATAGGTCTGATCTGAGGGGGCTAAATGGGGTGGGGCATGGTTGATGTGGGGGGTGTTGTTGTTGGGGTGGGGGTGTGAATGTGTCTGGGTGTGCTGTGGTCTGGATGTAAGTCCTCTTGGGGGGTCCTCTATGTGTAGGTCAGGGGGGGTACTGCAGGTCTTGGAGGGTGTTCTCGCTGGTCTGGGTGGGGTGTCTCTTGATCTGTTGCTCCTGTGTGAAGTGTTGGGGCTGCGTTTGAGAGCGATGTCCTTTAGAGTCCGGGCAAAGGTGGGCACTGCTGCCTTGTAGAGGTGGACCTGGTCATAGAGGCTGTTCAAGTCCAGGGTGGAGTGGTGGGCCAGAAAGACATTTGGTTTTGAGGCACAGTCACGGGAAATGCTTGCGTTTACCCGCTGTATTGTAGCAGGGTGGAAGTCTTTTCGTGGTAGCAGGGTGGAGATAACCACTTGTGCGTTGGGGAAAGTAGAAGAAGCTTTTTCAATCACTCCCTTCAGTGCTGTGGCCACCCTTTCCTGCTGTGCTCTCAGGTCGTTTGTGCCTGTGTGTATTATTATGTGGCTAGGTGAGCCTAGTTTGTCCTCAGACAGAAGGTCTAGGGCGCGCTGGGTGTTTGGACACCAGAGTTTAGACACACTGTGTTTGGGAAAAAGTTTTTTTTCTTCTATATATTTCCCATTTGAGTCCATAAGGAGGACAATCTGTGTCTTGTGTTTGTCCTCAGTGGGTGTGGGGGGGTTGTCAGGAGGGCTATCAGGGTGGCTGACAGGGGGGGTGCTCAGAGGGGGTGAGAGCTGCTGGGCTTGGGGTTTTTCTTTTGTCTGTTCTGCTGTGATGTCGACTCTATGGTCAGGGTCTGGTGTGGACTGTTCTGCTGTGGTGTCGAGACTTTTGTCGGGTGCTGAGGTGGGCTGTTCTGCTGGCTTCTCTGTGGGGATGGCCAGCTCTCTAGTGGGTTGTTCTCTGTCGCACGCCGTCCCCCTCAACCTCTCCTCCAGCAGTCTGATCCTCTCCTCCATCCCCCTCTCCCTCTCCTCCAGCAGTCTGATCCTCTCCTCTAGTGCTCTGTTCTGCTCCTGCTCCTGCTTCTGCTCTTTCTCCTGTTGAAGTTGTCTCACCACTGTCCAGAGTGCAGATATGTCTCTCTCCACCTCCAGCACTCCGGGTCTGGTTAAAGGGGTGTTGTTGTGCTGGACTGTTGTCTGGGTCTGTGCTGACTGGAGTGTAATCACCTGCTGTTCCAGCTCCACCTGCCTTACCTCCAGCTGGGTAAATGTATCCTTCATTTCAATGAGGAAGAAGTACTCTGTACTGGGAGGTTGACTGTCTGCTGAGGGTTGCTCGTCTGTGGAGTTATATGATGAAGAGGTCTGGTCTGACCTGCTTGGGGTGGGGGTATCTTTATCAAGGGAGAGCTTCTCCTGCTGAGCTAATTCTTTGATTTGGTGAAAGTCCAGCTGAAACTGTTTGTGGTTGCCCTGTACCAATACTGTTCCAGACTTATAGAGATTTATATTAGCTGACTCAGAGTCCTCGTTGTCAAGTATCCTGAGTTTCCACCCCTCGTTAACCCCCCCTCTCTTAACAAAGGGGTAGTGTGCTAATATAGCACTGTGCCATGCCAGGGGATGGTTTGTGTGGAAGATAAGGTTGCTGATGTTCCCATTTTTGTAATAGTCAGCAAAAAGTGTCTCTTGATTTTCCATAAGGAGCTTCATTTTGTGATCTTTTCTTGCCTTATCATTCTTTACACTCACAGGGTACTGTATTTTAATTACCTCTGAACAGCGGGAGGCAGCTTCTAAGGCCTCTCCATTTGGTTGGGGTAGACTATTCGACTCTCCTGCCATTGTTGGGCTAATGGGCTTTGACACCTCTCACTTGACACGTAAGTGCTAGTTGAAGCTGTATCAAGCTTGGCAGAATTATGTTACCATTCAGTCCTTATAGAGTAATGTCATGTATTTTTCTTCTTGGCTTTTGGAAATAAAATATAGTTTCAGACTAAACATTACTCACTCAGTTCCAGGTTGGGTGGTGTTCTCAGGTTTCTGTTGTTTTCCAGAGAATTTGCTGTATAGAATAATTAATCCTTGGTAGATGTGAACCTTCCAGGTGATTCCGTAATTCCGTCCAAAATCAGGTTGTAGGTTTTGAGTTTTGATTTGAAGTGAGGGTTATGTTGTAGAGGGTAGCATCCTGTATGTGTTCTTGACAAAAAAGTTTATTTAACTCTAAATCTATATTTTATTAAGAAAATGCTGAAAAATGCAGGAGCTCATCTGATCATGACCTCTGCTCTGCTCCATCTCTTCACTTCTCTCTCCCTCTCTCTCTCTCTCCGAACAGCGCCTCTCTCAATTTAATTAAATTCAAGGGGCTTTATTGGCATGGGAAATACAGTTGAAGTCAGAAGTTTACATACACTTAGGTTGGAGTCAATAAAACTTGTTTTTCAACCACTCCACAAATGTATTTTTAACAAACTATAGTTTTGGCAAGTTGGTTAGGGCATCAACTTTGTGTATGACACAAGTCAGTTTTCCAACAATTGTTTACAGACAGATTATTTCACTTTTAATTCACTGTATCACAATTCCAGTGGGTCAGAAGTTTACATACACTAAGTTTACTTGTGCCTTGAACCAGCTTGGAAAATTCCAGAAAATGATGTCATGGCTTTAGAAGTTTCTGATAGGCTAATTGACATAATTTGAGTCAATTGGAGGTGTACCTGTGGATGTATTTCAAGGCCTACCCTCAAACTCAGTGTCTCTTTCCTTGACATCATGGGAAAATCTAAAGAAATCAGCCAAGACTACAAAAATTGTAGACCTCCACAAGTCTGGTTCATCCTTGGGAGCAATTTCCAAATGCCTGAAGGTACCAAGCTCATCTGTACAAACAATAGTACGCAAGTATAAACACCATGGGACCACGCAGCCGTCATACCGCTCAGGAAGAAGACGCGTTCTGTCTCCTAGAGATGAACGTACTTTGGTGCGAAAAGTGCAAATCAATCCCAGAACAACAGCAAAGGACCTTGTGAAGATGCTGGAGGAAACAGGTACAAAAGTATCTATATCCACAGTAAAACGAGTCCTATATCGACATAACCTGAATGGCCGCTCAGCAAGGAAGAAGCCACTGCTCCAAAACCGCCATCAAAAAGCCAGACTACGGTTTGCAAAAGCACGGGGGTGGCAGCATCATGTTGTGGGGGTGCTTTGCTGCAGGAGGGACTGGTGCACTTCACAAAATAGATGGCATCATGAGGAATGAAAATTATGTGGATATAATGAAGCAACATCTCAAGACATCAGTCAGGAAGTTAAAACTTGGTCGCAAATTGGTCTTCCAAATGGACAATGACCCCAAGCATACTTCCAAAGTTGTGGCAAAATGGCTTAATGACAACAAAGTCAAGGTATTGGAGTGGCCATCACAAAGCCCTGACCTCAATCCTATAGAAAATGTGTGGGCAGAACTGAAAAAGCATGTGTGAGCAAGGAGGCCTACAAACCTGACCCAGTTACATGAGCTCTGTCAGGAGGAATGGGCCAAAATTCACCCAACTTATTGTGGGAAGCTTGTGGAAGGCTACCCGAAACATTTGACCCAAGTTAAACAATTTGAAGGCAATGCTACCAAATACTAATTGAGTGTACGTAAACTTCTGACCCACTGGGAATGTGATGAAAGAATTAAAAGCTGAAATAAATCATTCTCTCTACTATTATTCTGACATTTCACATTCTTAAAATAAAGTGGTGATCCTAACTGACCTAAGACAGGGAATTTTTACTAGGATTAAATGTCAGGAATTGTGAAAAACTGAGTTTAAATATATTTGGCTACGGTGTATGTAAACTTCCGACTTCAACTGTATGTGTTAACATTGCCAAAGCAAGTGAAATAGATAAACAAATGTGAAATAAACAATTAGAAAAAGTTATCAGTAAATATTACCCTCACACAAGTTCCAAAAGAATGAAGATATTTTAAATGTCATATTATGTCTATATACAGTGTCGTAATGATGTACAAAAGGGAAAATAAATAAACATAAATATGGGTTGTATTTACAATGGTGTTTGTTCTTCACTGCTTGCCGTTTACTTGTGGCAACAGGTCACAAATCGTGCTGCTGTGATGACACACTGTGGTATTTCACCCAGTAGATATGGGAGTTGATCAAAATTGGATTTGTTTTCAAATTCTTTGTAACCATCTGTTTTCCAAAGAAGCATTGCTAGAATGTGTTCCTTAATGCAGAGTGTGAATGAGAGCAAACTAAGACCCTTATATAAGTCCTTCCTCTCTAATCCTCCCTCCTTCACGGTAAGAAACACTGCATCAGAGGTCTCTGGGAGCCAGAAAGAAAGAAAGAAAGAGAGAGAGCGAGAGGGAGAAAGATAGAGACAGACATAAAGAGCTAGTGGGTTTATACGTTTCTATTGTTTCTCTCAGAGCCTTTAAAAGAAGTGCAGAAAGAAAATTTGAGATCTGAAATAAGTAATTTTGAAGTAGAAGTGTTGATGTATGTTATTTCATGAATCTACTAACTACAGGCTTATGATGGGTACAGAACACTAGGGTATGGTGGGTTTATACACAATGATCTGTTAACTAATAATCAACTGGTCAAATCAAAGAGATCCCCCCACACCTAATTTAAATAAGAACGACACACTCTCTGAGAAAGAAAGTAAAGTATTCACATGCTAGAGACTACTCTGTCAGGACAGGCCTCTCAATGTGGTGACCCACAGGGTGTGCATGGCCAGTACGAACACATCTGACTAAATGAATCACGGTCTGGATGATTAGTTCCCTTTAAAAAGCAGGTGTAGTCCTATATTTCTTTTTAGCTTTATTTAACCAGGGGAACCCCCTTGAGATCAGGGACTCATTTACAAGGGGCCCCTGGGAACAATACATCTACATGATCAGCCTCAATACAACACTATACATTTACAATTACACATGGCAACAAATCAAATTCAAAAGCGACAGACAAAATTACACATCAATCAAAACAAGTGCAGTTCTCCTTTACAACATTTCTCCTCAAAGTCCGCAACTGACCCTTTCAGACCAGAGAGTTACACCTCAAACTGACCCTTCCAGACCAGAGAGTTACACCTCAAACTGACCCTTCCAGACCAAAGTTACACCTCAAACTGACCCCTCCAGACCAGAGAGTTACACCTCAAACTGACCCTTCCAGACCAAAGTTACACCTCAAACTGACCCCTCCAGACCAGAGAGTTACACCTCAAACTGACCCTTCCAGACCAGAGAGTTACACCTCAAACTGACCCTTCCAGACCAGAGAGTTACACCTCAAACTGACCCCTCCAGACCAGAGAGTTACACCTCAAACTGACCCTTCCAGACCAGAGAGTTACACCTCAAACTGACCCTTCCAGACCAGAGAGTTACACCTCAAACTGACCCTTCCAGACCAGAGAGTTACACCTCAAACTGACCCTTCCAGACCAGAGAGTTACACCTCAAACTGACCCTTCCAGACCAGAGAGTTACATATCAAACTGACCCTTCCAGAACAGAGAGTTACACCTCAAACTGACCCCTCCAGACCAGAGAGTTACACCTCAAACTGACCCTTCCAGACCAAAGAGTTACACCTCAAACTGACCCTTCCAGAACAGAGAGTTACACCTCAAACTGACCCCTCCAGACCAGAGAGTTACACCTCAAACTGACCCCTCCAGACCAGAGAGTTACACCTCAAACTGACCCTTCCAGACCAAAGTTACACCTCAAACTGACCCCTCCAGACCAGAGTCTGGCTACTATCCAGTCAAAGCTCCTCTTTAACTGTCATAAACATACTGTAAAGTACTGGCTTCTATCCAGTCAAAGCTCCTCTTTAACTGTCATAAACATACTGTAAAGTACTGGCTACTATCCAGTCAAAGTTCCTCTTTAACTGTCATAAACATACTGTAAAGTACTGGCTACTATCCAGTCAAAGTTCCTCTTTAACTGTCATAAACATACTGTAAAGTACTGGCTACTATCCATTCAAAGTTCCTCTTTAACTGTCATAAACATACTGTAAAGTACTGGCTACTATCCATTCAAAGTTCCTCTTTAACTGTCATAAACATACTGTAAAGTACTGGCTACTATCCAGTCAAAGTTCCTCTTTAACTGTCATAAACATACTGTAAAGTACTGGCTTCTATCCAGTCAAAGTTCCTCTTTAACTGTCATAAACATACTGTAAAGTACTGGCTACTATCCAGTCAAAGTTCCTCTTTAACTGTCATAAACATACTGTAAAGTACTGGCTACTATCCAGTCAAAGTTCCTCTTTAACTGTCATAAACATACTGTAAAGTACTGGCTACTATCCAGTCAAAGTTCCTCTTTAACTGTCATAAACATACTGTAAAGTACTGGCTACTATCCAGTCAAAGTTCCTCTTTAACTGTCATAAACATACTGTAAAGTACTGGCTACTATCCAGTCAAAGCCACAATGACATCCCACCCACTGGTTTAAAAAGCCATACCTAACACAATATCTGCCTAATCATTTCAACATTGTCTCTGTCTGTCTTTGGTGCGCCCGTTTGTCTATCCCTCCGTATGTAGCCAGTTAGCGATGCTAGTAGGCTAATGATAACCGTCTTGTGGGTAGACATAAAGACGTTCCCCAATAACCTTCTCAATTAAATGTTAACTGCAATGTAGGCTTTCCTGACAGAAAGATTTCATGATTATTTGTATGAATTGGGTGGCGATTGTTTTGCAAACTCTGCCATGGCATGTGCTGTAGTAGTGGGCCTAACAGAAACATCGCTTGACCAAAACATTCCTCTCTTCCTAAATGCACATTTAAAGGGCAATTACACACAGAAAATCTCAAATGTGTTTTTTTCCAAACCTCAAAATGGACTCATCCATTTCCGTTGTTTCTCTGGGAATAATTGTAATATTGAGAGTTGTACTCTATACCATCTACTGCATCTTGCCTATGCCGTTCGGCATCACTAATTCATATATTTTTATGTACATATTCGTATTCATTCCTTTACACTTGTGTGTATAAGGTAGTTGTTTTGAAATTGTTAGGTTAGATTACTTGTTAGTTATTACTGCATGGTCGGAACTAGAAGCACAATCATTTCGCTACACTCGCATTAACATCTGCTAACCATGTGTATGTGACAAATAACATCTGCTAACCATGTGTATGTGACAAATAACATCTGCTAACCATGTGTATGTGACCATTAACATCTGCTAACCATGTGTATGTGACCATTAACATCTGCTAACCATGTGTATGTGACCATTAACATCTGCTAACCATGTGTATGTGACCATTAACATCTGCTAACCATGTGTATGTGACCATTAACATCTGCTAACCATGTGTATGTGACCATTAACATCTGCTAACCATGTGTATGTGACCATTAACATCTACTAACCATGTGTATGTGACCATTAACATCTGCTAACCATGTGTATGTGACCATTAACATCTACTAACCATGTGTATGTGACCATTAACATCTGCTAACCATGTGTATGTGACAAAAGTAAGGCAGGATTTATTTCTATAGAGGAAACCGATCTTAATTCATTAGTTTTTCAACGTGTGTTTTAAAAGACAGTTTTATCATCAATCCAAATACTTATAATTTTTATTTTACCTTTATTTAACTAGGCAAGTCAGTTAAGAACAAATTGTTATTTTCAATGACGGCCTATGAACAGTGGGTTAACTGCCTTGCAGAAAGACATATTTTTTATCTTGTCAGCTTGGGGATTCGATCTTGCAACCTTTCGGTTACAAGTCCAATGCTCTAACCAATAGGCTGTCTGCCGCCCCAATACACACATGGTTAGCAGATTTTATTGCGAGTGTAGCGAAATGCTTGTCCTTCTAAGTGTCAGTGTCCGACAGCGCAACAACATCTATCAAGTAATCTAACAATTCCACAACAACTACCTAATACACACAAATATAAGTAAAGGGATGAAATAAGAATATGTACAGTTGAAGTTGGAAGTTTACATACGCCATAGCCAAATACATTTAAACTCAGTTTTTCACAATTCCTGACACTTAATCCAAGTAAAAATTCCCTGTCTTAGGTCAGTTAGGATCACCACTCTATTTTAAGAATGTGAAATGTCAGAACAATAGTAGAGAGAATTATTTATTTCAGCTTTTATTTCTTTCATCACATTCCCAGTGGGTCAGAAGTTTACATACACTCAATTAGTACTTGGTAGCATTGCCTTTAAATTGTGTAACTTGGGTCAAACGTTTCAGGTAGCCTTCCACAAGCTTCCCACAATACGTTGGGTGAATTTTGGCCCATTCCTCCTGACAGAGCTCATGTAACTGGGTCAGGTTTGTAGGCCTCCTTGCTCGCACATGCTTTTTCAGTTCCGCCCACACAAATGATGTCAATTAGTCTATCAGAAGCTTCTAAAGCCATGACATCATTTTCTGGAATTTTCCAAGCTGTTTCTATGCACAGTCAACTTAGTGTATGTAAACTTCTGACCCACTGGAATTGTGATTAAGTGAAATAATCTGTCTGTAAACAATTGTTGGAAAAATGACTTGTCATGCACAAATTAGATGTCCTAACCGACTTAACAAACTATAGTTTTGGCAACAAGAAAGACTCCTGGAGTGGAGTGGTTGGTTGAAAAATTTGTTTTAATGACTCCAACCTAAGTGTATGTAAACTTCTGACTTCAACTGTACATATACATATATGGATGAGCAATGACCGAGTGGCATAGGCAAGATGCAATAGATGGTATAAAATACAGTATATTTATAATTTGAGGAGACCTGGAGAACAACATCAACTTGGCTGGAGTAACAGCCTGTGAGTCTCCAGGGGTAACAGCCTGCGGGTCTCCAGGGGTAACAGCCTGCGGGTCTCCAGGGGTAACAGCCTGCGGGTCTCCAGGGGTAACAGCCTGCGGGTCTCCAGGGGTAACAGCCTGCGGGTCTCCAGGGGTAACAGCCTGCGGGTCTCCAGGGGTAACAGCCTGCGGGTCTCCAGGGGTAACAGCCGGTGAGTCTCCGTGAGTAACAGCCTGTGGGTCTCCGGGAGTAACAGCCTGTGGGTCTCCAGGGGTAACAGCCTGTGGGTCTCCAGGGGTAACAGCCTGTGGGTCTCCAGGGGTAACAGCCTGTGGGTCTCCAGGGGTAACAGCCTGTGGGTCTCCAGTCTCCAGGGGTAACAGCCTGTGGGTCTCCAGGAGTAACAGCCTGTGGGTCTCCAGGGGTAACAGCCTGTGGGTCTCCAGGAATAACAGCCTGTGGGTCTCCAGGGGTAACAGCCTGTGGGTCTCCAGGGGTAACAGCCTGTGGGTCTCCAGGGGTAACAGCCTGTGGGTCTCCAGGGGTAACAGCCTGTGGGTCTCCAGGGGTAACAGCCTGTGGGTCTCCAGGGGTAACAGCCTGTGGGTCTCCAGTCTCCAGGAGTAACAGCCTGTGGGTCTCCAGGAGTAACAGCCTGTGGGTCTCCAGGAGTAACAGCCTGTGGGTCTCCAGTCTCCAGGGGTAACAGCCTGTGGGTCTCCAGGGGTAACAGCCTGTGGGTCTCCAGGGGTAACAGCCTGTGGGTCTCCAGGGGTAACAGCCTGTGGGTCTCCAGGGGTAACAGCCTGTGGGTCTCCAGGGGTAACAGCCTGTGGGTCTCCAGGGGTAACAGCCTGTGGGTCTCCAGGGGTAACAGCCTGTGGGTCTCCAGGGGTAACAGCCTGTGGGTCTCCAGGAGTAACAGCCTGTGGGTCTCCAGAAGTAACAGCCTGTGGGTCTCCAGGAATAACAGCCTGTGGGTCTCCAGGAGTAACAGCCTGTGGGTCTCCAGTCTCCAGGGGTAACAGCCTGTGGGTCTCCAGGGGTAACAGCCTGTGGGTCTCCAGGAGTAACAGCCTGTGGGTCTCCAGGGGTAACAGCCTGTGGGTCTCCAGGGGTAACAGCCTGTGGGTCTCCAGGGGTAACAGCCTGTGGGTCTCCAGGGGTAACAGCCTGTGGGTCTCCAGGGGTAACAGCCTTTGGGTCTCCAGGGGTAACAGCCTGTGGGTCTCCAGGGGTAACAGCCTGTGGGTCTCCAGGGGTAACAGCCTGTGTGTCTCCAGAAGTAACAGCCTGTGGGTCTCCAGGAGAAACAGCCTGTGGGTCTCCAGTCTCCAGGAGTAACAGCCTGTGGGTCTCCAGTCTCCAGAGGTAACAGCCTGTGGGTCTCCAGGGATAACAGCCTGTGGGTCTCCAGGGGTAACAGCCTGTGGGTCTCCAGGGGTAACAGCCTGTGGGTCTCCAGGGGTAACAGCCTGTGGGTCTCCAGGGGTAACAGCCTGTGGGTCTCCAGGGGTAACAGCCTGTGGGTCTCCAGGGGTAACAGCCTGTGGGTCTCCAGGGGTAACAGCCTGTGGGTCTCCAGGGGTAACAGCCTGTGGGTCTCCAGGGGTAACAGCCTGTGGGTCTCCAGGGGTAACAGCCTGTGGGTCTCCAGGGGTAACAGCCTGTGGGTCTCCAGGGGTAACAGCCTGTGGGTCTCCAGGGGTAACAGCCTGTGGGTCTCCAGGGGTAACAGCCTGTGGGTCTCCAGGGGTAACAGCCTTTGGATCTCCAGGGGTAACAGCCTGTGGGTCTCCAGGGGTAACAGCCTGTGGGTCTCCAGGGGTAACAGCCTGTGGGTCTCCAGGGGTAACAGCCTGTGGGTCTCCAGGGGTAACAGCCTGTGGGTCTCCAGGAGTAACAGCCTGTGGGTCTCCAGTCTCCAGGGGTAACAGCCTGTGGGTCTCCAGGGGTAACAGCCTGTGGGTCTCCAGGGGTAACAGCCTGCGGGTCTCCAGGGGTAACAGCCTGCGGGTCTCCAGGGGTAACAGCCTGCGGGTCTCCGGGAGTAACAGCCTGCGGGTCTCCGGGAGTAACAGCCTGCGGGTCTCCGGGAGTAACAGCCTGCGGGTCTCCGGGAGTAACAGCCTGCGGGTCTCCAGGGGTAACAGCCTGCGGGTCTCCAGGGGTAACAGCCTGCGGGTCTCCAGGGGTAACAGCCTGCGGGTCTCCAGGGGTAACAGCCTGCGGGTCTCCAGGGGTAACAGCCTGCGGGTCTCCAGGGGTAACAGCCTGTGGGTCTCCAGGGGTAACAGCCTGTGGGTCTCCAGGGGTAACAGCCTGTGGGTCTCCAGGGGTAACAGCCTGTGGGTCTCCAGGGGTAACAGCCTGTGGGTCTCCAGGGGTAACAGCCTGTGGGTCTCCAGGGGTAACAGCCTGTGGGTCTCCAGGGGTAACAGCCTGTGGGTCTCCAGGGGTAACAGCCTGTGGGTCTCCAGGGGTAACAGCCTGTGGGTCTCCAGGGGTAACAGCCTGTGGGTCTCCAGTCTCCAGGGGTAACAGCCTGTGGTTCTCCAGGAGTAACAGCCTGTGGGTCTCCAGTCTCCAGGGGTAACAGCCTGTGGGTCTCCAGGGGTAACAGCCTGTGGGTCTCCAGGGGTAACAGCCTGTGGGTCTCCAGGGGTAACAGCCTGTGGGTCTCCAGGGGTAACAGCCTGTGGGTCTCCAGAAGTAACAGCCTGTGGGTCTCCAGGGGTAACAGCCTGTGGGTCTCCAGGAATAACAGCCTGTGGGTCTCCAGGGGTAACAGCCTGTGGGTCTCCAGGGGTAACAGCCTGTGGGTCTCCAGGGGTAACAGCCTGTGGGTCTCCAGGGGTAACAGCCTGTGGGTCTCCAGGGGTAACAGCCTGTGGGTCTCCAGGGGTAACAGCCTGTGGGTCTCCAGGGGTAACAGCCTGTGGGTCTCCAGGGGTAACAGCCTGTGGGTCTCCAGGGGTAACAGCCTTTGGGTCTCCAGGGGTAACAGCCTGTGGGTCTCCAGGGGTAACAGCCTGTGGGTCTCCAGGGGTAACAGCCTGTGGGTCTCCAGGGGTAACAGCCTGTGGGTCTCCAGGGGTAACAGCCTGTGGGTCTCCAGGGGTAACAGCCTGTGGGTCTCCAGGAGTAACAGCCTGTGGGTCTCCAGGAATAACAGCCTGTGGGTCTCCAGGAATAACAGCCTGTGGGTCTCCAGGGGTAACAGCCTGTGGGTCTCCAGGAGTAACAGCCTGTGGGTCTCCAGTCTCCAGGGGTAACAGCCTGTGGGCCTCCAGTCTCCAGGGGTAACAGCCTGTGGGCCTCCAGTCTCCAGGGGTAACAGCCTGGGGGTCGTCAGGAGTAACAGCCTGTGGGTCTTCAGGGGTAACAGCCTGTGGGTCTCCAGGGGTAACAGCCTGTGGGTCTCCAGGGGTAACAGCCTGTGGGTCTCCAGGAGTAACAGCCTGTGGGTCTCCAGGAGTAACAGCCTGTGGGTCTCCAGGGGTAACAGCCTGTGGGTCTCCAGGGGTAACAGCCTGTGGGTCTCCAGGGGTAACAGCCTGTGGGTCTCCAGGGGTAACAGCCTGTGGGTCTCCAGGGGTAACAGCCTGTGGGTCTCCAGGGGTAACAGCCTGTGGGTCTCCAGGGGTAACAGCCTGTGGGTTTCCAGGGGTAACAGCCTGTGGGTCTCCAGGAGTAACAGCATGTGGGTCTCCAGGGGTAACAGCCTGTGGGTCTCCAGGGGTAACAGCCTGTGGGTCTCCAGGGGTAACAGCCTGTGGGTCTCCAGGGGTAACAGCCTGTGGGTCTCCAGGAGTAACAGCCTGTGGGTCTCCAGGGGTAACAGCCTGTGGGTCTCCAGGGGTAACAGCCTGTGGGTCTCCAGGGGTAACAGCCTGTGGGTCTCCAGGGGTAACAGCCTGTGGGTCTCCAGGGGTAACAGCCTGTGGGTCTCCAGGGGTAACAGCCTGTGGGTCTCCAGGGGTAATAGCCTGTGGGTCTCCAGGGGTAACAGCCTGTGGGTCTTCAGGGGTAACAGCCTGTGGGTCTCCAGGGGTAACAGCCTGTGGGTCTCTAGCGGTAACAGCCTGTGGGTCTCCAGGGGTAACAGCCTGTGGGTCTCCAGGGGTAACAGCCTGTGGGTCTCCAGGGGTAACAGCCTGTGGGTCTCCAGGGGTAACAGCCTGTGGGTCTCCAGGGGTAACAGCCTGTGGGTCTCCAGGGGTAACAGCCTGTGGGTCTCCAGGGGTAACAGCCTGTGGGTCTCCAGGGGTAACAGCCTGTGGGTCTCCAGGGGTAACAGCCTGTGGGTCTCCAGGGGTAACAGCCTGTGGGTCTCCAGGGGTAACAGCCTGTGGGTCTTCAGGGGTAACAGCCTGTGGGTCTCCAGGGGTAACAGCCTGTGGGTCTCCAGGGGTAACAGCCTGTGGGTCTCCAGGGGTAACAGCCTGTGGGTCTCCAGGGGTAACAGCCTGTGGGTCTCCAGGGGTAACAGCCTGTGGGTCTCCAGGGGTAACAGCCTGTGGGTCTTCAGGGGTAACAGCCTGTGGGTCTTCAGGGGTAACAGCCTGTGGGTCTTCAGGGGTAACAGCCTGTGGGTCTTCAGGGGTAACAGCCTGTGGGTCTTCAGGGGTAACAGCCTGTGGGTCTCCAGGGGTAACAGCCTGTGGGTCTCCGGGAGTAACAGCCTGTGGGTCTCCGGGAGTAACAGCCTGTGGGTCTCCGGGGGTAACAGCCTGTGGGTCTCCGGGGGTAACAGCCTGTGGGTCTCCGGGGGTAACAGCCTGTGGGTCTCCAGTCTCCAGGGGTAACAGCCTGTGGGTCTCCAGGGGTAACAGCCTGTGGGTCTCCGGGAGTAACGGCATGTGGGTCTCCGGGGGTAACGGCCTGTGGGTCTCCGGGAGTAACGGCCTGTGGGTCTCCGGGAGTAACGGCCTGTGGGTCTCCGGGAGTAACGGCCTGTGGGTCTCCGGGAGTAACAGCCTGTGGGTCTCCGGGAGTAACAGCCTGTGGGTCTCCGGGAGTAACAGCCTGTGGGTCTCCGGGAGTAACAGCCTGTGGGTCTCCGGGAGTAACAGCCTGTGGGTCTCCGGGAGTAACAGCCTGTGGGTCTCCGGGAGTAACAGCCTGTGGGTCTCCGGGAGTAACAGCCTGTGGGTCTCCGGGAGTAACAGCCTGTGGGTCTCCGGGAGTAACAGCCTGTGGGTCTCCGGGAGTAACAGCCTGTGGGTCTCCGGGAGTAACAGCCTGTGGGTCTCCGGGAGTAACAGCCTGTGGGTCTCCGGGAGTAACAGCCTGTGGGTCTCCGGGAGTAACAGCCTGTGGGTCTCCAGGAGTAACAGCCTGTGGGTCTCCAGGAGTAACAGCCTGTGGGTCTCCGGGAGTAACAGCCTGTGGGTCTCCAGTCTCCAGGGGTAACAGCCTGTGGGCCTCCAGTCTCCAGGGGTAACAGCCTGTGGGTCGTCAGGAGTAACAGCCTGTGGGTCTTCAGGAGTAACAGCCTGTGGGTCTTCAGGGGTAACAGCCTGTGGGTCTCCAGGGGTAACAGCCTGTGGGTCTCCAGGGGTAACAGCCTGTGGGTCTCCAGGGGTAACAGCCTGTGGGTCTCCAGGGGTAACAGCCTGTGGGTCTCCAGGGGTAACAGCCTGTGGGTCTCCAGGGGTAACAGCCTGTGGGTCTCCAGGGGTAACAGCCTGTGGGTCTCCAGGGGTAACAGCCTGTGGGTCTCCAGGGGTAACAGCCTGTGGGTCTCCAGGGGTAACAGCCTGTGGGTCTCCAGGGGTAACAGCCTGTGGGTCTCCAGGAATAACAGCCTGTGGGTCTCCAGGAATAACAGCCTGTGGGTCTCCAGGAATAACAGCCTGTGGGTCTCCAGGAGTAACAGCCTGTGGGTCTCCAGGGGTAACAGCCTGTGGGTCTCCAGGGGTAACAGCCTGTGGGTCTCCAGGGGTAACAGCCTGTGGGTCTCCAGGGGTAACAGCCTGTGGGTCTCCAGGGGTAACAGCCTGTGGGTCTCCAGGGGTAACAGCATGTGGGTCTCCAGGGGTAACAGCCTGTGGGTCTCCAGGGGTAACAGCCTGTGGGTCTCCAGGAGTAACAGCCTGTGGGTCTCCAGGGGTAACAGCCTGTGGGTCTCCAGGGGTAACAGCCTGTGGGTCTCCAGGGGTAACAGCCTGTGGGTCTCCAGGGGTAACAGCCTGTGGGTCTCCAGGGGTAATATCCTGTGGGTCTCCAGGGGTAACAGCCTGTGGGTCTTCAGGGGTAACAGCCTGTGGGTCTCCAGGAGTAACAGCCTGTGGGTCTCTAGCGGTAACAGCCTGTGGGTCTCCAGGGGTAACAGCCTGTGGGTCTCCAGGGGTAACAGCCTGTGGGTCTCCAGGGGTAACAGCCTGTGGGTCTTCAGGGGTAACAGCCTGTGGGTCTCCAGGGGTAACAGCCTGTGGGTCTCCAGTCTCCAGGGGTAACAGCCTGTGGGTCGTCAGGAGTAACAGCCTGTGGGTCTCCAGGGGTAACAGCCTGTGGGTCTCCAGGGGTAACAGCCTGTGGGTCTCCAGGGGTAACAGCCTGTGGGTCTCCAGGGGTAACAGCCTGTGGGTCTCCAGGGGTAACAGCCTGTGGGTCTCCAGGGGTAACAGCCTGTGGGTCTCCAGGGGTAACAGCCTGTGGGTCTCCAGGAATAACAGCCTGTGGGTCTCCAGGAATAACAGCCTGTGGGTCTCCAGGAATAACAGCCTGTGGGTCTCCAGGAATAACAGCCTGTGGGTCTCCAGGGGTAACAGCCTGTGGGTCTCCAGGAGTAACAGCATGTGGGTCTCCAGGGGTAACAGCCTGTGGGTCTCCAGGGGTAACAGCCTGTGGGTCTCCAGGGGTAACAGCCTGTGGGTCTCCAGGGGTAACAGCCTGTGGGTCTCCAGGGGTAACAGCCTGTGGGTCTCCAGGAGTAACAGCCTGTGGGTCTCCAGGGGTAACAGCCTGTGGGTCTCCAGGGGTAACAGCCTGTGGGTCTCCAGGGGTAGCAGCCTGTGGGTCTCCAGGGGTAACAGCCTGTGGGTCTCCAGGGGTAACAGCCTGTGGGTCTTCAGGGGTAACAGCCTGTGGGTCTCCAGGGGTAACAGCCTGTGGGTCTCTAGCGGTAACAGCCTGTGGGTCTCCAGGGGTAACAGCCTGTGGGTCTCCAGGGGTAACAGCCTGTGGGTCTCCAGGGGTAACAGCCTGTGGGTCTTCAGGGGTAACAGACTGTGGGTCTCCAGGGGTAACAGACTGTGGGTCTCCAGGGGTAACAGACTGTGGGTCTCCAGGGGTAACAGCCTGTGGGTCTCCAGGGGTAACAGCCTGTGGGTCTCCAGGGGTAACAGCCTGTGGGTCTCCAGGGGTAACAGCCTGTGGGTCTCCAGGGGTAACAGCCTGTGGGTCTCCAGGGGTAACAGCCTGTGGGTCTCCAGGGGTAACAGCCTGTGGGTCTCCAGGGGTAACAGCCTGTGGGTCTCCAGGGGTAACAGCCTGTGGGTCTCCAGGGGTAACAGCCTGTGGGTCTCCAGGGGTAACAGCCTGTGGGTCTTCAGGGGTAACAGCCTGTGGGTCTTCAGGGGTAACAGCCTGTGGGTCTTCAGGGGTAACAGCCTGTGGGTCTTCAGGGGTAACAGCCTGTGGGTCTTCAGGGGTAACAGCCTGTGGGTCTCCAGGGGTAACAGCCTGTGGGTCTCCAGGGGTAACAGCCTGTGGGTCTCCAGGGGTAACAGCCTGTGGGTCTCCAGGGGTAACAGCCTGTGGGTCTCCAGGGGTAACAGCCTGTGGGTCTCCAGGGGTAACAGCCTGTGGGTCTCCAGGGGTAACAGCCTGTGGGTCTCCAGTCTCCAGGGGTAACAGCCTGTGGGTCTCCAGTCTCCAGGGGTAACAGCCTGTGGGTCTCCAGGGGTAACAGCCTGTGGGTCTCCAGGGGTAACAGCCTGTGGGTCTCCGGGAGGAACAGCATGTGGGTCTCCGGGAGGAACAGCATGTGGGTCTCCGGGGGTAACAGCCTGTGGGTCTCCGGGGGTAACAGCCTGTGGGTCTCCGGGGGTAACAGCCTGTGGGTCTCCGGGAGTAACAGCCTGTGGGTCTCCGGGAGTAACAGCCTGTGGGTCTCCAGGGGTAACAGCCTGTGGGTCTCCAGGGGTAACAGCCTGTGGGTCTCCAGGGGTAACAGCCTGTGGGTCTCCAGGGGTAACAGCCTGTGGGTCTCCAGGGGTAACAGCCTGTGGGTCTCCAGGGGTAACAGCCTGTGGGTCTCCAGGGGTAACAGCCTGTGGGTCTCCAGGGGTAACAGCCTGTGGGTCTCCAGGGGTAACAGCCTGTGGGTCTCCAGGGGTAACAGCCTGTGGGTCTCCAGGGGTAACAGCCTGTGGGTCTCCAGGGGTAACAGCCTGTGGGTCTCCAGGGGTAACAGCCTGTGGGTCTCCAGGGGTAACAGCCTGTGGGTCTCCAGGGGTAACAGCCTGTGGGTCTCCAGGGGTAACAGCCTGTGGGTCTCCAGGGGTAACAGCCTGTGGGTCTCCAGGGGTAACAGCCTGTGGGTCTCCAGGGGTAACAGCCTGTGGGTCTCCAGGAGTAACAGCCTGTGGGTCTCCAGTCTCCAGGGGTAACAGCCTGTGGGTCTCCAGGGGTAACAGCCTGTGGGTCTCCAGGGGTAACAGCCTGTGGGTCTCCAGGGGTAACAGCCTATGGGTCTCCAGGGGTAACAGCCTGTGGGTCTCCAGGGGTAACAGCCTGTGGGTCTCCAGGGGTAACAGCCTGTGGGTCTCCAGGGGTAACAGCCTGTGGGTCTCCAGAAGTAACAGCCTGTGGGTCTCCAGGAATAACAGCCTGTGGGTCTCCAGGAATAACAGCCTGTGGGTCTCCAAGGGGTAACAGCCTGTGGGTCTCCAGCAGTAACAGCCTGTGGGTCTCCAGGAGTAACAGCCTGTGGGTCTCCAGTCTCCAGGGGTAACAGCCTGTGGGCCTCCAGTCTCCAGGGGTAACAGCCTGTGGGTCTTCAGGAGTAACAGCCTGTGGGTCTCCAGGGGTAACAGCCTGTGGGTCTCCAGTGGTAACAGCCTGTGGGTCTCCAGGAGTAACAGCCTGTGGGTCTCCGGGAGTAACAGCCTGTGGGTCTCCGGGAGTAACAGCCTGTGGGTCTCCAGGGGTAACAGCCTGTGGGTCTCCAGGGGTAACAGCCTGTGGGTCTCCGGGAGTAACAGCCTGTGGGTCTCCGGGAGTAACAGCCTGTGGGTCTCCAGGGGTAACAGCCTGTGGGTCTCCAGGGGTAACAGCCTGTGGGTCTCCAGGGGTAACAGCCTGTGGGTCTCCAGGGGTAACAGCCTGTGGGTCTCCAGGGGTAACAGCCTGTGGGTCTCCAGGGGTAACAGCCTGTGGGTCTCCAGGGGTAACAGCCTGTGGGTCTCCAGGGGTAACAGCCTGTGGGTCTCCAGGGGTAACAGCCTGTGGGTCTCCAGGGGTAACAGCCTGTGGGTCTCCAGGGGTAACAGCCTGTGGGTCTCCAGGGGTAACAGCCTGTGGGTCTCCAGGGGTAACAGCCTGTGGGTCTCCAGGGGTAACAGCCTGTGGGTCTCCAGGGGTAACAGCCTGTGGGTCTCCAGGGGTAACAGCCTGTGGGTCTCCAGGGGTAACAGCCTGTGGGTCTCCAGGGGTAACAGCCTGTGGGTCTCCAGGGGTAACAGCCTGTGGGTCTCCAGGGGTAACAGCCTGTGGGTCTCCAGGGGTAACAGCCTGTGGGTCTCCAGGGGTAACAGCCTGTGGGTCTCCAGGGGTAACAGCCTGTGGGTCTCCAGGGGTAACAGCCTGTGGGTCTCCAGGAGTAACAGCCTGTGGGTCTCCAGTCTCCAGGGGTAACAGCCTGTGGGTCTCCAGGGGTAACAGCCTGTGGGTCTCCAGAAGTAACAGCCTGTGGGTCTCCAGAAGTAACAGCCTGTGGGTCTCCAGGAATAACAGCCTGTGGGTCTCCAGGAATAACAGCCTGTGGGTCTCCAGGAATAACAGCCTGTGGGTCTCCAGGAATAACAGCCTGTGGGTCTCCAGGGGTAACAGCCTGTGGGTCTCCAGGAGTAACAGCCTGTGGGTCTCCAGGGGTAACAGCCTGTGGGTCTCCAGTCTCCAGGGGTAACAGCCTGTGGGCCTCCAGTCTCCAGGGGTAACAGCCTGTGGGTCTTCAGGAGTAACAGCCTGTGGGTCTCCAGGGGTAACAGCCTGTGGGTCTCCAGGGGTAACAGCCTGTGGGTCTCCAGGAGTAACAGCCTGTGGGTCTCCAGGAGTAACAGCCTGTGGGTCTCTAGGGGTAACAGCCTGTGGGTCTCCAGGGGTAACAGCCTGTGGGTCTCCAGGAATAACAGCCTGTGGGTCTCCAGGAATAACAGCCTGTGGGTCTCCAGGAATAACAGCCTGTGGGTCTCCAGGAATAACAGCCTGTGGGTCTCCAGGAGTAACAGCCTGTGGGTCTCCAGGAGTAACAGCCTGTGGGTCTCCAGGAGTAACAGCCTGTGGGTCTCCAGGGGTAACAGCCTGTGGGTCTCCAGGGGTAACAGCCTGTGGGTCTCCAGGGGTAACAGCCTGTGGGTCTCCAGGGGTAACAGCCTGTGGGTCTCCAGGAGTAACAGCCTGTGGGTCTCCAGGAGTAACAGCCTGTGGGTCTTCAGGAGTAACAGCCTGTGGGTCTCCAGGAGTAACAGCCTGTGGGTCTCCAGGGGTAACAGCCTGTGGGTCTCCAGGGGTAACAGCCTGTGGGTCTCCAGGGGTAACAGCCTGTGGGTCTCCAGGGGTAACAGCCTGTGGGTCTCCAGGGGTAACAGCCTGTGGGTCTCCAGGAGTAACAGCCTGTGGGTCTCTAGGGGTAACAGCCTGTGGGTCTCTAGGGGTAACAGCCTGTGGGTCTCCAGGGGTAACAGCCTGTGGATCTCCAGGGGTAACAGCCTGTGGGTCTTCAGGGGTAACAGCCTGTGGGTCTCCAGGGGTAACAGCCTGTGGGTCTCCAGGGGTAACAGCCTGTGGGTCTTCAGGGGTAACAGCCTGTGGGTCTTCAGGGGTAACAGCCTGTGGGTCTCCAGGGGTAACAGCCTGTGGGTCTCCAGGGGTAACAGCCTGTGGGTCTCCAGTCTCCAGGGGTAACAGCCTGTGGGTCTCCAGGGGTAACAGCCTGTGGGTCTCCAGGGGTAACAGCCTGTGGGTCTCCAGGGGTAACAGCCTGTGGGTCTCCAGGGGTAACAGCCTGTGGGTCTCCAGGGGTAACAGCCTGTGGGTCTTCAGGAGTAACAGCCTGTGGGTCTTCAGGAGTAACAGCCTGTGGGTCTCCAGGGGTAACAGCCTGTGGGTCTCCAGGAGTAAAAGCCTGTGGGTCTCCAGGAGTAACAGCCTGTGGGTCTCCAGGAGTAACAGCCTGTGGGTCTCCAGGAGTAACAGCCTGTGGGTCTCCAGGGGTAACAGCCTGTGGGCCTCCGGGAGTAACAGCCTGTGGGTCTCCGGGAGTAACAGCCTGTGGGTCTCCGGGAGTAACAGCCTGTGGGTCTCCGGGAGTAACAGCCTGTGGGTCTCCGGGAGTAACAGCCTGTGGGTCTCCGGGAGTAACAGCCTGTGGGTCTCCGGGGGTAACAGCCTGTGGGTCTCCGGGGGTAACAGCCTGTGGGTCTCCGGGGGTAACAGCCTGTGGGTCTCCGGGGGTAACAGCCTGTGGGTCTCCGGGGGTAACAGCCTGTGGGTCTCCGGGGGTAACAGCCTGTGGGTCTCCGGGAGTAACAGCCTGTGGGTCTCCGGGAGTAACAGCCTGTGGGTCTCCGGGAGTAACAGCCTGTGGGTCTCCGGGAGTAACAGCCTGTGGGTCTCCGGGAGTAACAGCCTGTGGGTCTCCGGGAGTAACAGCCTGTGGGTCTCCGGGAGTAACAGCCTGTGGGTCTCCGGGAGTAACAGCCTGTGGGTCTCCGGGAGTAACAGCCTGTGGGTCTCCGGGAGTAACAGCCTGTGGGTCTCCGGGAGTAACAGCCTGTGGGTCTCCGGGAGTAACAGCCTGTGGGTCTCCGGGAGTAACAGCCTGTGGGTCTCCGGGAGTAACAGCCTGTGGGTCTCCGGGAGTAACAGCCTGTGGGTCTCCGGGAGTAACAGCCTGTGGGTCTCCGGGAGTAACAGCCTGTGGGTCTCCGGGAGTAACAGCCTGTGGGTCTCCGGGAGTAACAGCCTGTGGGTCTCCGGGAGTAACAGCCTGTGGGTCTCCGGGAGTAACAGCCTGTGGGTCTCCGGGAGTAACAGCCTGTGGGTCTCCGGGAGTAACAGCCTGTGGGTCTCCAGGGGTAACAGCCTGTGGGTCTCCAGGGGTAACAGCCTGTGGGTCTCCAGGGGTAACAGCCTGTGGGTCTCCAGGGGTAACAGCCTGTGGGTCTCCAGGGGTAACAGCCTGTGGGTCTCCAGGGGTAACAGCCTGTGGGTCTCCAGGGGTAACAGCCTGTGGGTCTCCAGGGGTAACAGCCTGTGGGTCGTCAGGAGTAACAGCCTGTGGGTCTCCAGGAGTAACAGCCTGTGGGTCTCCAGGGGTAACAGCCTGTGGGTCTCCAGGGGTAACAGCCTGTGGGTCTCCAGGGGTAACAGCCTGTGGGTCTCCAGGGGTAACAGCCTGTGGGTCTCCAGGGGTAACAGCCTGTGGGTCTCCAGGGGTAACAGCCTGTGGGTCTCCAGGAGTAACAGCCTGTGGGTCTCCAGGAGTAACAGCCTGTGGGTCTCCAGGGGTAACAGCCTGTGGGTCTCCAGGGGTAACAGCCTGTGGGTCTCCAGGGGTAACAGCCTGTGGGTCTCCAGGGGTAACAGCCTGTGGGTCTCCAGGGGTAACAGCCTGTGGGTCTCCAGGGGTAACAGCCTGTGGGTCTCCAGGGGTAACAGCCTGTGGGTCTCCAGGAGTAACAGCCTGTGGGTCTCCAGGAGTAACAGCCTGTGGGTCTCCAGGAGTAACAGCCTGTGGGTCTTCAGGGGTAACAGCCTGTGGGTCTTCAGGGGTAACAGCCTGTGGGTTTCCAGGGGTAACAGCCTGTGGGTCTCCAGTCTCCAGGGGTAACAGCCTGTGGGTCTTCAGGAGTAACAGCCTGTGGGTCTCCAGGGGTAACAGCCTGTGGGTCTCCAGGGGTAACAGCCTGTGGGTCTCCAGGGGTAACAGCCTGTGGGTCTCCGGGAGTAACAGCCTGTGGGTCTCCGGGAGTAACAGCCTGTGGGTCTCCAGGGGTAACAGCCTGTGGGTCTCCAGGGGTAACAGCCTGTGGGTCTCCAGGGGTAACAGCCTGTGGGTCTCCAGGGGTAACAGCCTGTGGGTCTCCAGGGGTAACAGCCTGTGGGTCTCCAGGGGTAACAGCCTGTGGGTCTCCAGGGGTAACAGCCTGTGGGTCTCCAGGGGTAACAGCCTGTGGGTCTCCAGGGGTAACAGCCTGTGGGTCTCCAGGGGTAACAGCCTGTGGGTCTCCAGGGGTAACAGCCTGTGGGTCTCCAGGGGTAACAGCCTGTGGGTCTCCAGGGGTAACAGCCTGTGGGTCTCCAGGGGTAACAGCCTGTGGGTCTCTAGGGGTAACAGCCTGTGAGTCTCCGGGAGTAACAGCCTGTGGGTCTCCAGGGGTAACAGCCTGTGGGTCTCCAGGAGTAACAGCCTGTGGGTCTCCAGGAGTAACAGCCTGTGGGTCTCCAGGAGTAACAGCCTGTGGGTCTCCAGGAGTAACAGCCTGTGGGTCTCCAGGAGTAACAGCCTGTGGGTCTCTAGGGGTAACAGCCTGTGGGTCTCCAGGAGTAACAGCCTGTGTGTCTCGAGGAGTAACAGCCTGTGGGTCTCCAGGAGTAACAGCCTGTGGGTCTCCAGGAGTAACAGCCTGTGGGTCTCCAGGAGTAACAGCCTGTGGGTCTCCAGGGGTAACAGCCTGTGGGTCTCCAGGAGTAACAGCCTGTGGGTCTCCAGTCTCCAGGGGTAACAGCCTGTGGGTCTCCAATACATCAAAGTAATTCAAGCCTGGCCCTGTAGTAGTATATACAGTTAAAGAGAAAGGAGAGACGTACCTTGTGGAAGGTGAGACAGTCCTTGCAGTCATCCAGATTCACGTCCATCTCTTTGGAGTCAAAGTCGTACAGGGCTTTGCAGAGGGCTAAAGGCTGAGACTGGAATTGTGGCTGGGTCTGGGTCTGGGTCTGGGTCTGTGTTTGGGAACGTTTTTGGGATTGAGTCTGATGCTGCTGGTCAATAATCTGTATCATGTTAGCAGCGACCAGCCCACTACTGCTGTTCGTGTCTCCATAATACCAGTTCTCATCCACCTTCTGTCTCAGAATGATGATGTCACCAGACGCCATGTCAATCACTCCTGGGACGTTCTCTCTGTGGTCGTACAGGGCTCTGGCAATGAACTGGACACAGGATGGGAAAATAGAGTTTGTTACTGTACGTTTGCCAGGAGGTATATGCAGAACAGGTCTATTTTGTTCTTAGCTAGAGGACAGCTGAATGTATTCTTTCTGGAAGGTTGTGAATCTGGGACAATGAGGTGTTTGAACTCACTGGTTAATCGATGACATTCATTGAGATTCATTGATCTATTAACTACAGAGGAATAAAGAAAACCAGCAGTGCTATGTGTGACCATCGAGGACTGTAATGTAACTGAATAGCCCTGACGTTCTGTAGAGTCTTGTTGGACATTTTTAATGACAGAATTATTCATAAAAGTAGTCAAATAAAAACAAATTGTGTGTTTGAACAGTTTGGGGCGAGAAGCCCCTAACTTTGTTTCCATGCCGTGCTTCTTCTACTTTCCCATGATGTCAGATGTAAACGGTGTCTCGTTGCCAAGACAATCACCTGCTTATCCTTCTGGTGTAACACAGGACTCTGAGTCTCTGACCTCGATCTACTCTGCCTCCCAAATGGCACCCTATTCCCTACATAGTGCACTACTACCGCATAGGGCTCTGGTCAACAGTAGGTAAGGAGTCTTGAAAGGCTCCTGCTCCTATGAGCCAATCTCCTGTTTTCGCAGCTTGACGTACACCCTCCTGGACAGGACGCTAGACTTGCACAGGGTCCAAAGGTAGCGTACAATACAGGGAGCCATTTGTGCCTCAGCCTAGTCTGACAAACTGGGACCGGGAGTCAGGAAGTGTATTCACAGAGAGTCTCAGAACAGCAGTTTTGATCTCCAACGAAGCCAGCGGCGTCCACAACAAAGTGGTGAAAGAAGAAGCGTTTCAACAGTCATGATACCGATCAGTAAACTTAGCTTGACTGTTATTTCTATTGAACTGCTCAGATAGGAGCCTCTTACTATAATGTCATGCAATACATTGTACTATTTTGCAGTGCTACATTTTTCATTGAATGCAGTGTATTGAATGCAGTGTATTGAACGCAGTGTATTGAATGCAGTGTATTGAATGCAGTGTATTTCACATTGGGGGGGGTGAAATCAAGCCAGATAATATATCAAATTAATGAATAATATATGTGAATCTGATACAGATATTTGGACCCTTTACAACATAAATCAAAATGCACTGTAAAAATCACTGTAGGAGCACTACTGTATACCAGCATGGATCAAATCACTGTAGGAGCACTACTGTATACCAGCATGGATCAAATCACTGTAGGAGCACTATTTTACACTTTAAAATGTATGTCAAACAAAAACCAGTGATTACAAAGTTAAACAAACCATACAACTCTTTGCACACTTAAACACATTTTACCAAAACACATTTAGTTGAAGATCAGTCCAAATGTAAAGTTTAGTAACAGAATATGGGTTGGTGCTGTCAATCTGCACTAGTCATAGAGTGATGAGTTTCACATAACTTCAAAGGACAGTGGATCCATAATAACACAGCCCCTATAGGCTATTCACCTCATTCTTTCCATGCTGCCGCTCTCTGTGCTGCTGATCAGACTGTGGGTTCTGTTGTTGTTGTTTCTGCTGCTGGGCCTCCCTGCCCCTGGCAGAGGATACCATATATCGGGCAGACGGTTTGTTCCTGTCCCGTCCTGGCCCCATGGACCCCTGGTTGAGCCCCTTCAAGAGCCGAACCAGGAGGTTAGGGGGCAGCTCCTCCACCGACCTGGCCTGGACCAGGGTATGACACTCTGGGCAGCGGAGCTCAATCTTGGCCCCGGGCCTGGAGGTCTCCTGTTGATGCAGGCTGGGCTTCCAGGAGGTATCCTGGCAAGGCAGGACCTTGGCTGAAACATCCAGCCGCTCTAAACACAGCGGGCACTCCAATAAGTCCAACACAGCTAGCTCCTCCATCTTAGAATGGGTGCAGGGTTCTGCTTCGGTGTGGCTATGTGTTCTCATTCATCAGACTGATTACAGCATTCTGGAAAGGAGGATAAGGAAAGTAATATACAGATTTTCCTTTAAAAAGATCTCCCATGTATACAATTCTATACTGTGTAATGTATTCTTATTACATTAAATACAGGCTAGTGATCATATTTTACATTTGTAAACATCGCATCGAATACGGTTGCTTCGCGCACAAGTGTCATGTCACCTGCGGTTAGACCTACTGTTCAGGTAACCGGAAGTGCAATACCAAGCGACATACCTGTCTACTCAATTGAAAAGCACATCAACATACAATCGCTGTCATGAATAACGTACCGTGCTTGTTAAAATTACAGACAGTATACGGTAGATTCCAATAAACGTATAAAAATTAATTGCAAAGAAATTGTTAACGCGCTGGAACTGTCTCTAGCGCTTCGGCTGACGCAGTAGAAAGACACACAATTGGCAAATATCCTTGTCGACTTAGACACGCGTTTCAATGCAATGTTTTAAATTCAAACCACACATTTGTCCACAATATCAATACATTGCCTACCTCTTTTGTCCGAAACACTCTTCTAAAGGCAAGTATGCTAACAAACATTCCCACGTCCAAACTGAACACGTTTTGCAACTGCACTTGCCAGACACTCGTATCGGTTTACATGCCTCATTCCTTAACCCTTGACTGGTAGGTGGCGGAGATTTCACCACTAAATCATTATATGTGGTTGTACACAATCAAAACTGGAAAGGTACGTAGTCAGCCCATAACCAAACCATCACCACACAGTAGGCTATATCGTCAATCGCCAAACTGTAAAATACAGACAAGTCACATACATGATCTTTCTTTAGTTTATTAAAAGGGTAATAGTTATTTTTCTTATGTACTATTTTGAAGTAGGCCTGCCCATATACGGGCTGTGACAATGTGATTGGTGAGGATTTAACTGAATATAAAATGTGTACTACTGTGAAAATATAATGAAGATTGTATCTGTACAATAGAAATTGATGCTGGCAGAAAGCAGTAGGCCTATCAGCATGCTAATGATTTGAAAAGTGTCATGATATTGTCTCTGTAGTCCGAGCCGACTGTCTCTCTCTATCATGTATCATGTACTCCCTCTAGCGGTAGTAGGTACATTTCACACATTTAATCTGAAAATAGATAAATCTGCTATTACCATTTTTTAACTACGTATTATAACAGGGCAATAAAGAAATACTGCAATATTTCAGGCTCAAACCTCTGACATTTAATGCATTTTCTTGGAAACTCTTTGAACTTATTTACGTCAGTTAAATGACAATGATGAGGGGAGTAAGAAGAGGAGGACTATGATGGTGGTGATGATGATGTGGGTGATGAAATGCCATTCATGGCTAGAATTTCATTCACACACTTAACTCCAAACTCCAAGTTCCCTTTCTTACATCCAATGGATAAATAATTTACCCGTTTAAACCAGGTTTCCATCCAACCTTTTCATACGAGTAAAGTACATGTCAGATAAATTAAAAAAAATGTCACAAAAGGCCTGATGGATACAGCAAATTTGTCGGCAAACTACTAATGTCTACAAAACAAAATACGCTGTAATTGTGCGGGAAATGGCAGTGGAAACGCCATATGCACAAATATTGATATAATAACCATCATATCGAAGTACTGGAGTCAAGCAATGACATGTTGTGTGGTCCTCCCACTACGACTCGGGAAAGCAGTAGTAGTTTATTAGACAAAAAATGAAATAAATTGTGATGAACTTCACAGGGTGGTGAAATTGGATGGTGATGAGCTTGATGCTGCGTTCCAATAAATAATTGTTATTTGTCAAAAGGCAGCCAAGCATCAATCATCAGGTCACCAGAATAAGACCTGATGCTTGTCTGCCTTTTGACAAATATAAATGATCTAGTTTTTATCCATAATAATCTCATCATGTCTACTAGCAACAACCGGATGTTCCGGTTTTCAGAAGAAATGGAAAGACCCTGGAAAGGCATAGGTTGTGTCCTGAGATTACAGACTAGTACTAAAACACTTGAAGTAGGCATTCTAGAGTTAAGTCATCAAGTTACTATATCATTGTGTTTACTTGATAGCTACCTACACAAATAGCTAGCTAGAACAAAGTGTTAAGATTTAAAAAATAATTTAAGATTTAAAAGCAATACAAATAAAAGTTCTCCAGTAGGCATCTCCAGTAGGCATCTACATCTACATCTACAGTTCTGCTTTTGGACATTAACAAGGCTACATAGACGATAGAGGCCTCTAGTGGCCAAAAGGTCGTATAAGCATGGGCAGCGCCATCGCCAGGAAATACTGCACCAACTGGGTGGGACTTCCGACTTCATTGTCTGATCCCTGTTGGTTGACACTGTTGGAGTCATGTCCAACCGGGTCATCAGGAGAGATCAACCAATCGTGAAGAAGAAAATGTACGTCTTCAAAATGGAGATAGCCTCAAAGGCGCTGCCCATGCTGTCACAGACGCCATAATGGCACGGATACAATGAGGCCTCTTTCCATCTCTATGGGCCACACCCCATCTTAACTCCTCCTCCACATTTACTGGATTGGTTGAACAGTGCAGTTCTTCTCGTCCAACATAGTAAATGTCAATCCTGTACACCCCAATTAGTATGGTATGTTATGTTTCATATGGTATGTATTTATTTGTGGATGTCCATCATCCATTTCGTATGATATGTTACGTTTCGTACGGTATGTATTCATTTGTGGATGTCCATCATCCATTTCGTATGATATGTTACGAATTACAATCAAAACAATCAATCAAATAAACATTTTATTGTCACATGTGCCAAATACAACGGGTACAGACCTTTCTGTGAAATGCTTACTTACGAGCGCTTTCCCAACAATACAGAGTTAAAAAGTAAGAACAATTTGCTTAATAAAAAAATGAAACAGTAAGATAATAAAATAACAATGACAAGGCTATATACAAGGAGTACCACTACCGAGTCAATGTGCAGGGACACGAGGTAGTTATGAGGCTATATACAAGGAGTACCAGTACCGAGTCAATGTGCAGGGACACGAGGTAGTTATGAGGCTATATACAAGGAGTACCAGTACCGAGTCAATGTGCAGGGACACGAGGTAGTTATGAGGCTATATACAAGGAGTACCAGTACCGAGTCAATGTGCAGGGACACAAGGTAGTTATGAGGATATATACAAGGAGTACCAGTACCGAGTCAATGTGCAGGGACACAAGGTAGTTATGAGGATATATACAAGGAGTACCAGTACCGAGTCAATGTGCAGGGACACGAGGTAGTTATGAGGATATATACAAGGAGTACCAGTACCGAGTCAATGTGCTGGGGTACGAGGTAGTTGAGGTATAATTGAGGTAATATGTACATGTAGGTAGGGGTTAAAAGTGACTAGGCAATCAGGATAGGTAATATACAAAGTGCAGCAGCGGATGTGAAGAGTGTGAAAATGTGTGTGTGTGTGTGTGTGTGTGTGTGTGGCGTCAATATGCTCGTGTGTGTTTTGTGTGTATTGGAGTGTCAGTGTGGTATGTGAGTGTGTGGCTAAAGTCCAGTGAATGTGCATAGAGCCAGTGCAAGAGACTGTGCAATTTTTTTCTTTGATTTGTACAATATGTTACAACTTTGCAAAACGTATCATATGGTACGAAATCCAATTCGTTGTGGCTAACGTTAGCTAGGTGGCTAGGTGGCTAATGCTAACATTAGCTAGGTGGCTAACGTTAGCTAGGCTAGGGGTTAGGGTTAGGGTTTGGAGTTAGGTTAAAGGGATAGGGGAATGGTTAGCTAACATGCTAAGTAGTTGCAAAGTAGCTAAAAAGCTAAAGTTGTCCGTGATGAGATTCAAACACGCAACCTTTGGGTTGCTAGATGTTTGTGTCATATTCATTTTTGCCTTAAGTAACCTTCTGTCTTATGTAACCATACAAAACTTAACATATCATCCTAATTTGAGTCTCACAGATTTACATTAACTATGTTACGTCTAGTCTATGAGAGCAGGCTGTCTCGTCAAGACCAGTATGTAGGGGATCTAGTTGCAGGCAGGTTAGATTAGTAGCCTACCCACACTGTGTCTGTGAGACCAGTATGTAAGGGATCTAGTTGCAGGCAGGTTAGATTAGTAGCCTACCCACACTGTGTCTGTGAGACCAGTATGTAGGGGATCTAGTTGCAGGCAGGTTAGATTAGTAGCCTGCCCACACTGTGTCTGTGAGACCAGTATGTAGTATATCTAGTTTCAGGCAGGTTAGATTAGTAGCCTACCCACACTGTGTCTGTGAGCTGTTGGCTAGAGCCCACGTGTCAAGACCAGAGTTTATTTTTTTATTTAAATGTTTTATTTCACCTTTATTTAACCAGGAAAGCTAGTTGAGAATAAGTTCTCATTTACAACTGCGACCTGGCCAAGATAAAGCAAAGCAATGCGACAAAAACAACAACACAGAGTTACACGTGGAATAAACAAACGTACAGTCAATGGGCCCATTCGCAGAGTGGGTGCATTCACTGTATAACGCAAAATGTTTTGTGACAAAACCATCAGTATGGAGTTGTAAATACTAAACCATCAGAGTTGTAAATACAATGGAAACCAAGTTATCTTGTATTTTGAATTCGGTACATGGGAATTTAACTGCAAAAGTAATTTTTATGGGCACTACTTCATCTTAGTATATTCACATGAAAATCTGTTGCCAATTGGATAAAAACCGAGCTATTGGCTGTGTACTGAAAGTTGAGGACATCCACTTAAATCTTTTAAACAAGCATGAATCTTTTATCTCTTTTGCACGTCAACAGAACACCAGAGCACAGGGAATTCTTAAAATATAGCTTTTAAAAAGAGGGATGGATGGATGGAGAATGATAGAAAGAGAGAGATACTTGTCATTACTTATTCACATGTTGATGCAGGACACACAGTCCAAGCATTACAGCAGCCAATGGCTGTTGAGTGGAAAGGTATAGTTAGGCTATGATAAACACAGGATCATTTTTATTTTATATTTTTAATTTAACGAGGCAAGTCAGTTAAGAACAAACTCTTATTTACAATGACGGCCTACACCGGCCAAACCAGGACGACACTGGGCCAATTGTGCGCCCGCCCTATAGGACTCCCAATCACGGCCGGTTGTGATACAGCCTGGAATCGAACCAGGGTGTCTGTGGTGACGCCTCAAGCACTGAGATGCAGTGCCTTAGACTGCTGAACCAGGGTCTGTAGTGACGCCTCTAACACTGAGATGCAGAGCCTTAGACCGCTGAACCAGGGTCTGTAGTGACACCTCTAACACTGAGATGCAGAGCCTTAGACCGCTGAACCAGGGTCTGTAGTGACACCTCTAGCACTGAGATGCAGTGCCTTAGACCGCTGAACCAGGGTCTGTAGTGACACCTCTAGCACTGAGATGCAGAGCCTTAGACCGCTGAACCAGGGTCTGTAGTGACGCCTCTAGCACTGAGATGCAGAGCCTTAGACCGCTGAACCAGGGTCTGTAGTGACGCCTTTAACAAATAGACCGCTGAACCAGGGTCTGTAGTGACACCTATAACACTGAGATGCAGATCCTTAGACCCCTGAACCAGGGTCTGTAGTGACACCTCTAACACTGAGATGCAGTGCCTTAGACCGCTGAACCAGGGTCTGTAGTGACTCCTCTAACACTGAGATGCAGAGCCTTAGACCGCTGAACCAGGGTCTGTAGTGACTCCTCTAACACTGAGATGCAGTGCCTTAGACCGCTGAACCCGGGTCTGTAGTGACACCTCTATCACTGAGATGCAGTGTCTTAGACCGCTGATCCAGGGTCTGTAGTGACACCTCTAACACTTAGACCGCTGAACCAGGGTCTGTGGTGACCCCTCTAACACTTAGACCGCTGAACCAGGGTCTGTAGTGACACCTCTAATACTTAGACCGCTGCGCCACTCAGGAAGCCCTAATATTTCATTGGAATAAGGCATTTTGACTGTACATTATTTTTTCTGGATAATAATACCTCTACACTGACAGGACTCATGGTATAACTCGGGCCCTGAGTTTCTCCTGGTCATGTGATCTCACCAGGAAATACTGTAGTATGTAACTAGGGCACTGAGTTTCTCCTGGTCATGTGATCTCACCAGGAAATACTGTAGTCTTTAACTAGGTTCCTGAGTTTCTCCTGGTCATGTGATCTCACCAGGAAATACGGTAGTCTTTAAATAGGGCCCTGAGTTTCTCCTGGTCATGTGATCTCACCAGGAAATACTGTAGTCTATAACTAACGCCCTGAGTTTCTCCTGTATTTGTTTCCATGACTCCGCAAGCTCTTTTGAAGTCAATATGCCGATAACACCATCCAGTCGAGCACAGCTGGACAGTCCGTGTGTTGGCCTCCAGTGGGATGAGGTCTTAGCATGTTTGTTTATTATGGTGTGCATTCCAAATGGCACTCTATTCCCAATATGGTGCATCACTCTTGACCTGAGCCCTATGGGGCGTGGTATCTCTAGGGGTTAGCTGGTAGCTGTGAGTGGCATCTCTAGGGGTTAGCTGGGAGTGGTATCTCTAGGGGTTAGCTGGGAGTGGTGTCTCTAGGGGTTAGCTGGGAGTGGTATCTCTAGGGGTTAGCTGGGAGTGGTATCTCTAGGGGTTAGCTGGTAGCTGTGAGTGGCATCTCTAGGGGTTAACTGGGAGTGGTATCTCTAGGGGTTAACTGGGAGTGGTATCTCTAGCGGTTAGCTGGGAGTGGTATCTCTAGAGGTTAGCTGGGAGTGGTATCTCTAGGGGTTAGCTGGTAGCTGTGAGTGGCATCTCTAGGGGTTAACTGGGAGTGGTATCTCTAGGGGTTAACTGGGAGTGGTATCTCTAGCGGTTAGCTGGGAGTGGTATCTCTAGAGGTTAGCTGGGAGTGGTATCTCTGGGGTTAACTGGGAGTGGTATCTCTAGTGGTTAGCTGGGAGTGGTATCTCTAGTGGTTAGCTGGGTGTGATATCTCTAGGGGTTACCTGGGAGTGGTATCTGTAGGTGTTAGCTGGGAGTGGTATCTCTAGGGGTTAGCTGGGAGTGGTATCTCTAGGGGTTAGCTGGGAGTGGTATCTCTAGGGGTTAGCTGTTAGCTGGGAGTGGTATCTCTAGGGGTTAGCTGGGAGCTGTATCTCTAGTGGTTAGCTGTGAGTGGTATCTCTCGGGGTTAGCCGGTAGCTGTGAGTGGTATCTCTAGGGGTTAGCTGGGAGTGGTATCTCTAGGGATTAGCTGGTAGCTGGGAGTGGTATCTCTAGGGGTTAGCTGGGAGTGGTATCTCTAGGGGTTAGCTGGGAGTGGTATCTCTAGTGGTTAGCTGGGAGTGGTATCTCTAGGGGTTAGTTGGGAGTGGTATCTCTAGGGGTTAGCTGGGAGTGGTATTTCTAGGTGTTAGCTGGGAGTGGTATCTCTAGGGGTTAGCTGGGTGTGGTATTTCTAGGGGTTAGCTGGGAGTGGTATCTCTAGGGGTTAGCTGGGAGTGGTATCTCTAGGGGTTAGCTGGGAGTGGTATCGCTAGGGGTTAGCTGGGAGCTGTGAGTGGTATCTCTAGGGGTTAGCTGGGAGTGGTATCTCTAGGGGTTAGCTGGGAGTGGTATCTCTAGGGGTTAGCTGGGATTGGTATCGCTAGTGGTTAGCTGGGAGTGGTATCTCTAGGGGTTAGCTGGGAGCTGTGAGTGGTATCTCTAGGGGTTAGCTGGGAGTGGTATCGCTAGGGGTTAGCTGGGAGTGGTATCTCTAGGGGTTAGCTGGGAGTGGTATCGCTAGGGGTTAGCTGGGAGTGGTATCTCTAGGGGTTAGCTGGTAGCTGGGAGTGGTATCTCTAGGGGTTAGCTGGTAGCTGGGAGTGGTATCTCTAGGGGTTAGCTGGGAGTGGTATCTCTAGGGGTTAGCTGGGAGTGGTATCTCTAGGGGTTAGCTGGGAGTGGTATCTCTAGGGGTTAGCTGGGAGTGGTATCTCTAGGGGTTAGCTGGGAGTGGTATCTATAGGGGTTAGCTGGGAGTGGTATCGCTAGGGGTTAGCTGGGAGTGGTATCTCTAGGGGTTAGCTGGGAGTGGTATCTCTAGGGGTTAGCTGGGAGTGGTATCTCTAGGGGTTAGCTGGGAGTGGTATCTCTAGGGGTTAGCTGGGTGTGGTATTTCTAGGGGTTAGCTGGGAGTTGTATCTCTAGGGGTTAGCTGGGAGTGGTATCTCTAGGGGTTAGCTGGGTGTGGTATTTCTAGTGGTTAGCTGGGAGTGGTATCTCTAGGGGTTAGCTGGGAGTGGTATCTCTAGGGGTTAGCTGGGAGTGGTATCTCTAGGGGTTAGCTGGGAGTGGTATCTCTAGGGGTTAGCTGGGAGTGGTATCTCTAGGGGTTAGCTGGGAGTGGTATCGCTAGGGGTTAGCTGGGAGTGGTATCTCTAGGGGTTAGCTGGGAGTGGTATCTCTAGGGGTTAGCTGGGAGTGGTATCTCTAGGGGTTAGCTGGGAGTGGTATCGCTAGGGGTTAGCTGGGAGTGGTATTTCTAGGGGTTAGCTGGGAGTGGTATCTCTAGGGGTTAGCTGGGAGTGGTATCTCCAGGGGTTAGCTGGGAGTGGTATCTCTAGGGGTTAGCTGGGAGTGGTATCTCTAGGGGTTAGCTGGGAGTGGTATCTCTAGGTGTTAGCTGGGTGTGGTATTTCTAGGGGTTAGCTGGGAGCTGGGAGTGCTGTCTCAGGGAATATCAGGCCCTGTCACACACTGCAGCATGAGGAGGAGAGGAGAGTCTCTCTCTCTCTCAATCTTTCCCTCCCTCTCTGTCTCTGGCCTGCATGGCTTTCATGTTTTATTTAAAATCCTGTCTAACTCACAGAGTGCTGCTAACTCATTGAATGTGATTTGTTTGAGCAATGCCTCTCGCCGTGTGTGTGTGTGTGTGTGTTCCAGTGTGTGTGTGTGTTCCAGTGTGTGTGTGTGTTCCAGTGTGTGTGTGTGTGTGTGTGTGTGTGTGTGTGTGTGTGTGTGTGTGTGTGTGTGTGTGTGTGTTCCAGTGTGTGTTCCAGTGTGTGTTCCAGTGTGTGTGTTCCAGTGTGTGTGTGTCAAAGAAAATTGGCCTCAAAAACTATATACAGTAGCTATATACAGTAGAGACGCTATATACAGTAGCGAGGCTATATACAGTAGAGAGGCTATATACAGTAGCGAGGCTATATACAGTAGCGGGGCTATATACAGTAGCGAGGTGTTACGGATACAGGTATCCTGTGTGTATTTTCTTTCCTTCTCCCCTATTCACAGGTGCCGCCAATCAGTCGCTGATCAGAAGACACCTGCTCCTTTTCCCTTACCCAATCACATCCCCTTTCCCTTGGTTTAAAAACCCAGTCAGTTGTTTTCTCTGGAGCTCGATCTCTCTGTCATTCAATCTCTCTCTCTCTCTCTCTCTCTCTCTCTCTCTCTCTCTCTCTCTCTCTCTCTCTCTCTCTCTCTCTCTCTCTCTCTCTCTCTCTCTCTCTCTCTCTCTCTCTCTCTCTCTCTCTCTCTCTCTCTCTCTCTCTCTCTTTTGGTTTGTGTTCCTACATGTCACATTTGTCTGGAATTATGTGAGTATGTATTGTTGTGCTTCATGACTGTCTGTTTGTTGGTGGGTAAAGGGGGTACCAAGACAAGTCGCCCATGGGCATACACTACCCGTAGGTAAACTTTGTCTAAATACCCTAGTTAGAACTGGGTGGACCACCCACAGTATTATTGGTTAGTGAGCTAGCTGTTAAAGCAGGCTAGCTTAGGGTTGGTTTTGGATATTTATTAGTTATTTCCTTGGGGCCATCTCAGCCCCTCCCGCCCCCCTTTACCGTGTGTTTAAATAAACCCTGAGTGTTTGACGGTAGATTTAAGTTGTCTGTGGTTTTTGTTCTCACTGTTACTTTTTCACTGTTATAATTTGCATGAGTTATGTTTACGGGTCTCGTTGCCATCCCCCCTAGACTGCAGAGCCAAAAGGATTCGTAACACAAGGCTATATACAGTAGCGAGGCTATATACAGTAGCGAGGCTACATACAGACACCGGTTAGTCAGGCTGATTGAGGTTTTATGTATATATAGATATTTTTAAAGTGACTATGCATATATGATGAACAGAGAGTAGCAGTAGCGTAAAAGAGGGGTTGGCGGGTGGTGGGTGGCGGGACACAATGCAGATAGCCCGGTTAGCCACTGTGCGGGAGCACTGGTTGGTCGGCCCAATTGAGGTAGTATGTACATGAATGTATAGTTAAAGTGACTATGCATATATGATAAACGGAGAGTAACAGCAGTGTAAAAGAGGGGTTAGGGTCATGATCATGCTGCATCACACTGCACAACACATCATACTACATCATACTGCAAAACACATCATACTGCATCACACTGCATCATACTACATCACACTGCAAAACACATCATACTGCATCACACTGCATCATACTACATCATACTACATCACACTGCAAAACACATCATACTGCATCACACTGCATCATACTACATCATACTGCAAAACACATTATACTGCATCATACTACATCATACTGCAAAACACATTATACTGCATCATACTGCATCATACCACATCATACTACATCATACTGCAAAACACATCACACTGCATCACACTGCATCATACTACATCATACTACATCATACTGCAAAACACATCATACTGCATCACACTGCATCATACTACATCATACTACATCATACTGCAAAACACATTATACTGCATCATACTACATTATACTACATCATACTGCAAAACACATTATACTGCATCATACTACATTATACTACATCATACTGCAAAACACATTATACTGCATCATACTGCATCATACTACATCATACTGCAAAACACATTATACTGCATCATACTACATCATACTACATCATACTGCAAAACACATTATACTGCATCATACTGCATCATACTACATCATACTACATCATACTGCAAAACACATTATACTGCATCATACTGCATCATACTACATCATACTGCAAAACACATTATACTGCATCATACTGCATCATACTACATCATACTACATCATACTGCAAAACACATTATACTGCATCACACTGCATCATACTACATCATACTACATCATACTGCAAAACACATTATACTGCATCATACTACATCATACTGCAAAACACATCATACTGCATCATACTGCATCATACTACATCATACTGCAAAACACATTATACTGCATCATACTGCATCATACTACATCATACTACATCATACTGCAAAACACATTATACTGCATCATACTGCATCATACTACATCATACTACATCATACTGCAAAACACATTATACTGCATCATACTACATCATACTACATCATACTGCAAAACACATTATACTGCATCACACTGCATCATACGGCACCATCCTGCATCATACTGCAAAACACATCATACTGCATCATCCTGCAAAATGCATCATACTGCATCATCCTGCAAAACACATCATACTGCATCACACTGCATCATACTACATCATACTGCATCATACTGCATCATCCTGCAAAATGTATCATACTGCATCATCCTGTAAAACACATCATACTGCATCACACTGCATCATACTACATCATACTGCAAAACACATCATACTGCATCACACTGCATCATCCTGCAAAATGTATCATACTGCATCACACTGCAAAATGCATCATACTGTATCATACTGCAAAATGCATCATACGGCATCATCCTGCATCATACTGCATCATAGTGCAAACGCATCATACTGTATCATACTGCAAAACACATCATACTGCATCATCCTGCAAAATGCATCGTACTGCATCATACTGCATCATACTGCAAAACCTGATTGCTGACATGCAAAACATTGTTGGGATTGTATCAACGGTGGACTAATGAAACAAATACCAATATAGAGTTTTTGAATGGTATTTCCTTTATGTATGCATCTGCATGAATATAGTTTAGGTGTGTCTGTGCACACAGTCGCACCAGTCTTGCAAGGTGTTAGTTATGCAGCATAGCTAATCCTGCAGCAGCAGTATTTTGAAGGGCATTAACAGTAAATCTAACAGCTCTTGTGTTTATGTCACCAAGGCCATGCAATACACTTCCTGTTCTGACCAGATAGTCCCTCAGTCCCAAAGTGACATTCCTTCTGACAGTATAGTTCTGAGGTACTGGATTTAAAATGTTAGGCTACTCATGTCTTTTACCTACCAAGACCCTAGGACATATAATCTAGATCAGGGGTCTCCAACCTTTTCCTTCATAAGAGCTACTTCATATAAATAACATGTTAAAAGGTAAACTGTAGAGATGGGCTACTTCATCAGCTCAGCAATAAAAAGAAACGTCCCTTTTCAGGACCCTGTCTTTCAAAGATTATTCGTAAAAATCCAAGTCACTTCACAGATCTTCATTATAAAGGGTTTAAACACTGTTTCCCATGCTAGTTCAATGAACCATAAACAATTAATGAACATGCACCTGTGGAACGGTTGTTAAGACACTAACAGCTTACAGACGGTAGGCAATTAAGGTCACAGTTATGAAAACTTAGGACAAACTTAGGACACTTAGGACACTTCTACTGACTCTGAAAAACACCAAAAGAAAGATGCCCAGGGTCCCTGCTCATCTGCGTGAACGTGCCTTAGGCATGCTGCAAGGAGGCATGAGGACTGCAGATGTGGCCAGGGCAGTAAATTGCAATGTCCGTACTGTGAGAAGCCTAAGACAGCACTACAGGGAGACAGGACGGACAGCTGATCGTCCTTGCAATGGCAGACCACATGTAACAACACCTGCACAACACCTGCACCTGCACGTGATGTTCGGTACATCCGAACATCACACCTGCGGGACAGGTACAGGATGGCAACAACTGCCCGAGTTACACCAGGAACGTACATTCCCTCCCAGTGCTCAGACTGTCCACAACAGACTGAGAGAGGCTGGACTGAGGGCTTGTAGGCCTGTTGTAAAGGCAGGTCCTCACCAGACATCACCGGCAACAACGTCACCTATGGGCACAAACCCACCGTCGCTGGACCAGACAGGACTGGCAAAAAGTACTCTTCACTGACGAGTCACGGTTTTGTCTCACCAGGGGTGATGGTCGGACTCGCATTTTTTGTCGAAGGAATGAGCGTTACACCGAGGCCTGTACTCTGGAGCGGGATCAATTTGGAGGTGGACGGTCCGTCATGGTCTGGGGCGGTGTGTCACAGCATCATCGGACTGAGCTTGTTGTCAGGGAGACATCCTCCTCCCTCATGTGGTACCCTTCCTGCAGGCTCATCCTGACATGACCCTCCAGCATGACAATGCCACCAGCCATACTGCTCGTTCTGTGCGTGATTTCCTGCAAGACAGGAATGTCAGTGTTCTGCCATGGCCAGCGAAGAGCCCGAATCTCAATCCTATTGAGCACGTCTGGGACCTGTTGGATTGGAGGGTGAGGGCTAGGCCATTCCCCTGAGAAATGTCCGGGAACTTTCAGGTGCCTTGGTGGAAGAGTGGGGTAACATCTCACTGCAACAACTGGCAAATCTGGTGCAGTCCATGAGGAGGAGATGTCACCAGATATTGACTGTTACTTTTGATTTTGACCCCCCCCCCCCCTTTGTTCAGGGATGCATTATTCCATTTCTGTTAGTCACATGTCTGTGAAACTTGTTCAGTTTGTCTCAGTTGTTGAATCTTGTTATGTTCATACAAATATTTACACATGTTAAGTTTGCTGAAAATAAACGCAGTTGACAGTGACATTTTTTTTTTTTGCTGAGTTTATTAATAACATGTTAATAGGTCTACTGTAGGGATGGGCTACTTCATATAAATAACATGTTAAAAGTCTGCTGTAGAGGTGGGCTACTCCATTTGAATATCATGTTAAAAGGTTGCTGCCTAGTAGAACATCTGTTGAATTGCTCCAGCAATGTATTGAAAGCGCGATCGTGGCACTCTGCCAAGTACTGAAGTCTTTCCATAAGGTTTTGAAGTAAATCCTCGTGTCTTCCAATGCTGGCTCCTTGGGAGGAGACAGCGTGGTGGAGCTGGTCCGAGTCTGCTGGGACAGTCATAGCCAGTTCATACTATCAAGACTCAGGCTAAGACCCAGAGTGCGACTTTCAGAGTTTATTATAGAACGAAGGGGCAGGCAAAAGGTAAGGCAGGCAAAGAGTCGTAATCAGAGTCAGGCAGGTACAGGACGGCAGGCTGGATCAGGGACAGGCAGAAAGGTCAGAACTGGGAAGACTAGGAGAAACAAACTAGAGCACAGGAACATGCTGGTGGGACTTGACGGGACAAGACGAACTGGTGTATCCGATGTGAAATGGCTAGCTAGTTAGCGGGGTGCGCGCTAATAGCGTTTCAATCGGTGACGTCACTCGCTCTGAGACCTTGAAGTAGTTCCCTTTGCTCTGCAAGGGCCGCGGCTTTTGTGGAGCGATGGGTAACGATGCTTTGAGGGTGGCTGTTGTCGATGTGTGCAGAGGGTCCCTGGTTCGAGCCCAGGTAGGGACGAGGAGAGGGATGGAAGCTAAACTGTTACTCTGGCAACAGAAAAACAGAAAACTCAGGTATAAATACACAGGAGATAATGGGGGGGGAGATGGGAGACACGCTGGTGGGACTTGACGGGACAAGATGAACTGGCAACAGACAAACAGAAAACTCAGGTATAAATACACAGGAGATAATGGGGGGGGGGGGGGAGATGGGAGACACGCTGGTGGGGGGGTGGAGACAAGCACAAAGACAGGTAAAACAGACCAAGGTGTGACATACTTCATATTAATAACATGTTAAAAGGTCTACTGTGCTACTCTCTCTCACCCAGACTGTTGTCTAGTTTGGAATAGTAAAAGGAAACAGGTCAAACCGGACCAAGCTGAACAGCTGCATTGTACCGTGGCGATGTGTATGTGGTGGGGGTGGGAGAGCAGTTGGGTGTGTGTGGGAGCGGTCAGGCGTACGTGCAGGGGGGGGCGAGTGTGCCCAACTGTCTTTTTGTGTATTTGCGTGTGTGTGTATGTATGTTTTCTTGCACTTTCCCAGATGGGTTCTCTCTGGGTCCTCCCCTGCAGATGGAGTCAGTTCTCTCTCTGTCTCTCTCTCTCTCTCTCTCTCTCTCTTTCTCTCTGGAGAGGAAACAACAGAGCTTTGTGCTAATGGTTTACAGTAAGTTGACTTTTCAATTCTGGGATAGTTAATCAGGCCTGTCTGAAAGCCTGCAATCTAATTTAGAAAGGACAGATGTGGCGGGCAGCAGGCTGAGTGGAAGAGTAGGTGTGAGGGGAGGGTGGTGTGTGTGCGTACGCAGGTGGTCCGTAGCCAGCACCTTCCTAACATCTATCTGCAGCAGAGAGCTACTTCACAGCTGCACAGTAGTTTCTCTCTCCGCCCACAGTTAGTTGCGGCAGGCAGGCAGGCAGGCAGGTAGGCAGGCAGGCAGGTAGGCAGGTAGGCAGGTAGGCAGGCAGGCAGGCAGGCAGGTAGGCAGGTAGGCAGGCAGGCAGGCAGGCAGGCAGGCAGGCAGGCAGGCAGGCAGGCAGGCAGGCAGGCAGGCAGGCAGGCAGGCAGGCAGGCAGGCACATTGTGTAATAAATATTGATGGTGATGTGATGAATAAATGAGATAAAATAACCCGTCTTAAAGTGTAAAAACAGACCGTTTTTATTCTTCCATTCAATGAACTAAGTTACATACTTGGATCTGTATTGACAATGTTTTGGCATCCCAAACGGCATCCTATTCCCTATATAGTGCACTAAAGTGGACTGCACTAATCAGAGAGTTTGATGTGGTTTATGTTATTCTAAAATGTATTCAATTATTCTTTTTCCTCATCAATCTACACACAATACCCCATAGTGACAACAGTTTTTATTTTACATTTTTTGCAACGATTTATTCATTCTGAAAGGTATTTTTTAAGGAGTGGGGCAGTCCCGCTCCATTTGTAATTTTTGAGCTTTTATTGAAAATACAGTGTTGGAGAGACTGGGATGGTGAGTGGGCTGGACTGCAACCCACGCCGACTCTGACATATGTGTGCCGGGGTCAGCGACTGTGCCGCAGGGGTGGGCAACTCCAGTCCTCGGGAGCCTGATTGGTGTCGCACTTCTTCTCCATCCCCTAACAAACACAGCTGATTAATCAAATAGCATTCTAAACTGAAGATCGTGATTATTGGAGTCGGGGGTGTTAGCTGGGGCTGGGGCAAAGCTGTGACACCAATCAGGGCCTCGAGGACTGGAATTGCCCCCCCCTGTAAAAATAAAACCGCTGCACCACGCGGGCACCGAGGCACCATTCATTTATTCAGACTATTGCTTGCCTTGAACATATAATAAAAATATATATATATTAAAAAAACATTTTTCCTAACGGAATATACATCCATTTATTGTAATCAGTCCACCGCCCCGCCCTCTTTGAGCTTTACGCTTGAGTACAGTACCGATCTATTTGTTTATGATATCGCTATGTAGCCAATACCGTTGTGTCTTACTTAAATCATATGTGACATTTGAATTGTCCATTTTGTATATTTTTCTACTACACATTTCTATGCTAATATACCCCGACTCCCCATTCGCTGGTATCTAATGAATTAGATGTCTGCACCAGCTTGTTACTCACAGCAGGTGTGTGTACTTAAATCCGTGTCTCTTCTCTTGTCTTCCTTTGTACAACTCTGATGAAGGCACAAGGCCCAAACCCCCCCCCCCCCCCCCCCCCAAAAAAAGAAATTATGCTTTCGAATATGGATTAAACTAAGAAGATATAGATTAAACTAAGAAGATATATATTCCTTTTCATGGTTTGAGTGCGAGTACTTTTGAAACATATGTTACTTGAGCTGACCTCCAGTCTAAGGTACAATGTAGGTACGGTACTACATTGTATACAAACACCGCTTCAAGCTGCCCCCTGGAGGCCATTCGAAATATTTATTCAGATATTCATATCCTCCTGTTGCGGGATTATTTTCCTCCTGCGACAAAACAGGTCAAATTAAGAGCTGACATCTGTAACAGCATAGTAGCTCAACCTGACCCAGCAGGTAGTTTACAAAGAGTTTTTCAAACTCATGCTGTGGTTTATTTGTGTCGGGTGGGGGGTGGGTGTGTGTTTGTATGAGTTACCCCCCCCCCCCCCCCCCACACACACACACACACACACACACACTCTCTCTCTTTCTCTCTCACACACACACACTCTCTCCATCCCATCAAAATTGAATCAGTTCTTCTGTACCTACCCATCTCTGAACCCCCTTTGAACACGGGAGATGCCTTTGCTTCGTGTTGACTGTGGGGCTGCTGAAGCCCTGCCGTGGCAGTCTCTTAGTAATTTAGTGTTTGAGTGCTCAAACAGCTGTCTGAGTAGGAGACAGACATCAGGGAAACTAAAAATAGTCCACACACACCTTGGCTGCCTCGCTCTCCCTGCCTCTGGGACTTCCTGAGCTCCTCTGCCCTCTCTCTCGCGCCAAGCCCTGGTTTTACCAAGTGGGGCATGATCCTGGATCCTTGTTATTTTGTAATCTCTGAATCAATTAGATGATTGTCTCGTAATTGAAAGATTTGCAGGGTTATTTCCCAGACCCCAATTCAAATTTGTGTGGATCCTAGATCATCATTTAGTTGTGTGGATCCTAGATCATCATTTAGTTGTGTGGATCCTAGATCATCATTTAGTTGTGTGGGTCCTAGATCATCATTTAGTTGTGTGGGTCCTAGATCATCATTTAGTTGTGTGGATCCTAGATCATCATTTAGTTGTGTGGATCCTAGATCATCATTTAGTTGTGTGGGTCCTAGATCATCATTTAGTTGTGTGGGTCCTAGATCATCATTTAGTTGTGTGGATCCTAGATCATCATTTAGTTGTGTGGATCCTAGATCATCATTTAGTTGTGTGGATCCTAGATGATTATGTGATCATTGAGAGAGTACAAAGCTTTATTATAATTCTACTCTTAGATTGGGGTCGGAGGCAGCAAGGACTGGGGTCGGAGGCAGCAAGGGCTGGGGTCGGAGGCAGCAAGGGCTGGGGTCGGAGGCAGCAAGGGCTGGGGTCGGAGGCAGCAAGGGCTGGGGTCGGAGGCAGCAAGGGCTGGGGTCAGAGGCTGTAAGGGACTGGGGTCAGAGGCTGTAAGGACTGGGGTCAGAGGCTGTAAGGACTGGGGTCAGAGGCTGTAAGGGCTGGGGTCAGAGGCTATAAGGGCTGGGGTCAGAGGCTGTAAGGGCTGGGGTCAGAGGCTGTAAGGGCTGGGGTCAGAGGCTGTAAGGGACTGGGGTCAGAGGCTGTAAGGGACTGGGGTCAGAGGCTGTAAGGGCTGGGGTCAGAGGCTGTAAGGGACTGGGGTCAGAGGCTGTAAGGGACTGGGGTCAGAGGCTGTAAGGGACTGGGGTCAGAGGCTGTAAGGGACTGGGGTCAGAGGCTGTAAGGGACTGGGGTCAGAGGCTGTAAGGACTGGGGTCAGAGGCTGTAAGGACTGGGGTCAGAGGCTGTAAGGACTGGGGTCAGAGGCTGTAAGGACTGGGGTCAGAGGCTGTAAGGCATAAATGGTTACAATGTGTTTCGTACAGATGGTAAATCTAAGGGGGGTGGTGTTGCTGTATATGTAAAAGACAAGTTCTCGGTGGTCGTTCTGACTTCTGTTACTAAACCTCAGCAATTTGAATATCTGTCTTTGAACCTAAAACGTGGCTCATCTTAAAATATTGTTGTATCTTGCTGTTATAGACCTCCATCTGCTACTGTTGGCTCTCTGGATTGTATTTTCAAATTGTTATCACAGAATGTCAACTCTGATCTGAATCAGGACTGGCTAACATCTAGCTCTGATCAACTTATAATTCTATGCAGTACCTACAATCTCACTCAGATTGTCAACAGTGTAACGAGGTTGAATATAAAATATCCTCTGAAATCTTCTTTGATTGATTTGATATTAACCGATACTCCTCACCGTTTTAATGCTTCTGGTATTTTTGGAAATGACATAAGTGATCACTGTGCTATTGCCTGTGTGAGAGATGGTAAAATTCCTAAGAAATCTCCACGTGTTATTACGAAAAGAAACTGGAAGCGGTTTGATATTCAAGGTTTTTTACATGATGTATCTAGCATTGAATGGAATAGAATGGAATTAATCCCTGATGTTGGACTAGCCTTTTCTTACTTCCACAACGTATTCCAGGATGTATGCAATTTTAAACAAACCTTTTTAAAAATTCAGGATTAAGGGCAGAGAGAACCCTTGGTTTACTAAGGAACTTACAAAAATCATAAGGGAACTAAATGCTATGTGGGCTAAAGCAAGAGGGACTGGTTCAGCGGATGATTGGATGGCTTTTAAACGTCTTCGAAATATGGGTGTGGCTATGACCCGTAAATTGAAAGCAGACCACTACCTGAAATCTACTTCACAAAATGTAAATAATCCATCCAAATTTTGGCAAGTAGTGAAAAGTTTGGAGTGCAGAAAAGATACACAGCTTCCTAAACAATTGTTGGTCGACACACAGATTGTAACTGAGAGAACCTCCATTCTGAAAGCCTTGAACCAGCATTTTTTACATGCAGGCAGTTTATTTGAAAAGGTCAAAGGTATAGTTGAGCCCCCTATGAATTTACCTGACACCCCTGTGCACTCCTTCATCAGGTTCTCCTTTTCATCCTTCTCTGTTTCAGAAGTGTGTAAAGCCCTGAAAGAAATTGATTTTAAAAAATCCCCTGGCCCTGATGAACTAGACCCCCGCCTCCTACACCTAGCTGCTGACATCATTGCTCCCCCCTTAACATGTCTTTTTAACCTCACGCTTGATGTAAAGGAAATCCCCAAGTTACGGAAATCTGCTTTTGTACTGCCTCTCCTGAAAGGTGGAGATCCTTCACTACTTGACAACTATCGACCCATATCAAAATTGTCTGTACTGTCAAAGTTACTGGAGTCCTTAGTTAGTAGGCAGCTAAAGGTCCACTTCCAAGAAAACAACATCTTAAATGGAAGCAATCAGGTTTTAGGTCTGGCCACAGCACTGTTTCAGCAACATTGAAGGTTTTAAATGACATCCACTGTGCTCTTGATAAGAAGTTACATTGTGTGTCTGTTTTTATTGATTTATCGAAGGCTTTTGACACCGTGGACCATGCTGTGTTAGTGCAAAGGTTAACATGTTGTGGAATTACAGGTCATGATCTAGATTGGTTTATAAATTACCTATCAAATCATACACAATGTGTAATGGCGGATGGTTGTACATCTGAGTCCATAGAGGTTTGCTCAGGTGTTTCCGCAATGTTCTATTTTGGGCCCACTGTTGTTCATTTTGTATTTCAACAACATTGGGGATCTTATTGAAACTGCGGATGTACATTTTTATGCAGATGATACTGTTCTTTATTCAAGTGATAGTAGTTTATCTTTAGCTTTTGAAAATGCCCAAAGAGCATTTAACATCATACAACAGAATCTGTATGATTTAAAGCTGATTCTAAATTTGGGTAAAACAAAATGCATGGTATTTTCAAATGCAAGGCATGTTACTAATTATGTCATTGCTACATTGGCTGGACATACTATAGAGCAAGTTAAAGTGTACAAATATTAGGGTGTGTGGGTTGATGATAAGCTGAGCTTCACTGTGCATGTAGAGAACTCGATAAGGAAGCTCAAGCTGAAAATAGGATTTTATTACCGGCATAAGGCTTGTTTTTCTCTGGAGGCCAGGAAGGAGCTGGTACGATGTACATTACTGGTGGTTTTAGATTTTAGTGATGTTATATATATATATATATATATATATATATATATGCAGGCCTCAGCCACTACCCTGAGAGCACTTGATTCAGTGTATCATGCAGCCCTCAGGTTCATTACAAATCAGAAACGTCTAACACATCACTGTGATCTCTACAGCGCTGTTGGCTGGTCGTCATTGACCTTGAGTAGTCTTAAACACTGGTAGACACTGATTTATAAGGCCATGTTGGGTAAAATGCCATTTTATCTTTGTTCTTTTTTAGTCCGGTCAGTAAATAAATATCAATTACAGTCCCATTCTGATTTGCTTCTAACAGTACCAAGAATTAGAACAGGTCATGGTAGAAATAGTTTTAGTTACTCAGCTCTGTAGTCCTGGAATTCTCTCCTGAACATTTTAAAATGTGATCTAGTTTCGTTGGTGGAGTTTAAACACTTGATCGATGTATATATCATACAAGAGTGTAATTGTTTTAGGCCAGCTGTTTTTAGTCAAGACGTTTGTGTTTTTTATGTAATTGTTGTACTGTATGTGTGTTTATAGTGTTGTTTAATGTTGTGTTAGTGTATGTATGTTGTTTTGTCTGAAACGTTGTTCCCCCTGCTGCTATTGTTCCCCCTGCTGCTATTATCTCAATGAGAAAAAACCTGTATGAATAAAGGTAAAATATATATTTTTTTAAAGGACTGGGGTCAGAGGCAGTAAGGGATAGGGTCAGAGGCAGTAAGTGCTGGGGTCAGAGGCAGAGGCAGTAAGGGCTGGGGTCAGAGGCAGAGGCAGTAAGGGCTGGGGTCAGAGGCAGTAACGGATGGGGTCAGAGGCATTAACGGATGGGGTCAGAGGCAGTAAGGGATAGGGTCAGAGGCAGTAAGGGATAGGGTCAGAGGCATTAACGGATGGGGTCAGAGGCAGTAATGGATGGGGTCAGAGGCAGCGGCAGTAAGGGCTGGGGTCAGAGGCAGTGAGGGCTGGGGTTAGAGGCAGTGAGGGCTGGGGTTAGAGGCAGTGAGGGCTGGGGTCAGAGGCAGTAAGGGACTGGGGTCAGAGGCAGTAAGGGACTGGGGTCAGAGGCAGTAAGGGACTGGGGTCAGAGGCAGTAAGGGACTGGGGTCAGAGGCAGTAAGGGACTGGGGTCAGAGGCAGTAAGGGACTGGGGTCAGAGGCAGTAAGGGACTGGGGTCAGAGGCAGTACGGGACTGGGGTCAGAGGCAGAGACGGTGAGGGCTGGGGTCAGAGACAGAGACGGTGAAGGACTGGGGTCAGAGGCAGAGACGGTGAAGGACTGGGGTCAGAGGCAGAGACAGTGAGGGCTGGGGTCAGAGGCAGAGACGGTGAGGGACTGGGGTCAGAGGCGGTGAGGGCTGGGGTCAGAGGCAGATGCAGTGAGGGCTGGGGTCAGATGCAGTAAGTAATAGGGTCAGAGAATTACGGACGGGGGTCAGAGGCAGTACAGACTGGGGTGTGAGACAGTAAGGGTAGGGGATCAGAAGCAATAAGGACTGGGGTCAGAATCAATGGGAACTGGGTTCAGAGGCAGTGAGGACTGGGTTCAGAGGCAGTGAGGACTGGGTTCAGAGGCAGTGAGGACTGGGCTGAGGCAGTGAGGACTGGGCTCAGAGGCAGTGAGGACTGGGTTCGGAGGCAGTGAGGACTGGGTTCAGAGGCAGTGAGGACTGGGTTCAGAGGCAGTGAGGACTGGGTTCAGAGGCAGTGAGGACTGGGTTCAGAGGCAGTGAGGACTGGGTTCAGAGGCAGTGAGGACTGGGTTCAGAGGCATTAACGGATGGGGTCAGAGGCAGTAATGGATGGGGTCAGAGGCAGCGGCAGTAAGGGCTGGGGTCAGAGGCAGTAACGGATGGGGTCAGAGGCAGCAGCAGTAAGGGCTGGGGTCAGAGGCAGTGAGGGCTGGGGTCAGAGGCAGTAAGGGACTGGGGTTAGAGACAGTGAGGACTGGGTTCTGAGGCAGTGAGGACTGGGTTCAGAGGCAGTGAGGACTGGGTTCAGAGGCAGTGAGGACTGGGTTCAGAGGCAGTGAGGGACTGGGGTCAGAGGCAGTGAGGGACTGGGGTCAGAGATAGTGAGGGACTGGGGTCAGAGGCAGTGAGGGACTGGGTTCAGAGGCAGTGAGGACTGGGTTCAGAGGCAGTGAGGACTGGGTTCAGAGGCAGTGAGGACTGGGTTCAGAGGCAGTGAGGACTGGGTTCAGAGGCAGTGAGGACTGGGTTCAGAGGCAGTGAGGACTGGGGTCAGAGGCAGTGAGGGACTGGGGTCAGAGGCAGTGAGGGACTGGGGTCAGAGGCAGTGAGGGACTGGGGTCAGAGGCAGTGAGGGACTGGGGTCAGAGGCAGTGAGGGACTGGGGTCAGAGGCGGTGAGGACTGGGGTCAGAGGCGGTGAGGACTGG